>NC_056734.1:668150481-668307981 GCF_019279795.1 Protopterus annectens
TCAACTGATTTGGTATCCTCCATACAAAGCAAATTCAAAACATATAAGCATGTCAATGGAAACCTAAAACAATTAGAAAAACTAAGAAAAAATGACTGTTAAAAATGAAAAAAAAACAGCCATTCAGAGCATAGGCAAAACAGATGTAAAAAATATTTAAAATATACAAAAAACAAGTACCAAAAGGTGATAGGAAAAGTACACTGTGAATAAAAATAACCAAAACTGGACACATGAAAAGCTGAATGACTTTTTTAACACAATTCTGTTTAGTACTTCTCTCTTAAAGAAGATGTCTGCAGTACAGTGTATTAAGTAAAACGCAATCTCAAATAACAGTATGCTGAAAACCACATGGTGAAAAATAACCAATCACAATTATTAGCACACATGAAATGCACACAAAAGTAACACGTGAAAACTACATTAAAACTTAGACTTCATTACCAGCTTTAGCATTAAAACACATTTGATATTGATAGGATCAATCAGACTTAGAGGTTTGTTGGCATTCAACCTGATCTGCATCAAAACTTCCAAGACCAATAATAGGCTGTAGCATCTACCAGTCTAGCATCCATTACCCCTATGGTCTCAGTAAAGTTTATTATATTATATTATATATTATATGTTTTACATCAAGAGTGGAATTTATATTAGATTTAATATTTGTATATACATTTAAAAAAAGACATTCAGCTGTTGAATATATTATGAGTTTTTAATTGATAAATATAATCTTAATGGTGTAGAATAATTAGGGGGTGGATTTTTACATTTAAAAAGTGACTGTTGACAATGTGCTGTTATCTTGAAAAAGTCTCTGAATAAACAGAGATGAAAGAGCTTGATTAATTGCTGCTGTTTAACTATTTTTCTTATTTTATCATGAATAAAGTGCATTTTTGAGTGAATTGATCTGTTGCCGTCCTGTATCTGCTGCCATGGTCCTTGTGACTAATCAGTAATAGTTAATTAAAAGTGCCACTACAGGGGTGGCAGAGTGTCTGCTGTCCAGGCATGATGCACAAAACTTGAGAACCAGCTGAAACTGAGCAAACCAAGAAAAGGATAAGATGGTACTGATGAGAATACATGTTGGTATGCAATCTGGTCCCATGGAATTACTGTTTTAGCCTTTGCAGGGATTCTGAAACTTGCTCCAAAGTGATTTCAGGGCATACTAAATTTTCAGGATAGTGGCGGCAACAATGTGAATAAGTGAAGTAAAGTTAGCACTAAATTAGTCTGACAATATACTGGCCATATAGCTATGATCGAGATGTATGATATCATCATGGTTTTGTTTAGTGCATTGTCGATTATTATTCATTCTTTAATTTCCTGACATAACTGAAGAAAGATCTGCAGCTTAATTTGGCTTTCTTTCTATCATGTCACTTTAGTACATATTTGTAGTATAATATGCATTTTGTATTGCTTTATTACTTTTACTTGTCTTATTTTTTTGTGGTGAATGTTATTGATTAATATGTACAGTGCTTGGGATCAGCCACTTAAATAAAGATGAACTTGAATATGTAACAGCCATGCCTTGAACTCAGCTTACATTATATAAAAATGCTCCTACATTCCTTCAGTGCAGTATTGGGGTAGAGAATGGGGACTTCGTACAACTTTTGCTATACATGCCTTCTTGTTTTATACAATTTATTAACATAGCAGCTCTACCAGAGAAATTTGTTACTAAACTTGCAACTATAATTAGGGTGTATGGGTACTCACTTATTGAGCTATTTAGGTGTTTGTAAACATTGGGGTAAATTTGACAGACCTCTCAGTTGAGACCATTTACAGGTCAGCACTGAGAATGTTAGCTAGGTCTTCTGCAAGATGAAGTAGGTTTGCCCAGCAGAAATCTCAAAGATGGCCTTATTAGGTAGTGGACTGGCTCATCTAGGCCTGTCAGAAAAGTTGGTGGATTTGTGGTCAAATTTAGCCAGTGAGGAGGAAATGTGTGGTGGGGTACAGCCAGGACCTAGTTGGTAAGGACCAAGTCAAGGATATTACAGAATAGAATTAATAATTTTACAATTTGCTACAGTGCGTTGGTATTAACAATGTCTGTGAGATGTAAGCAAATCTATTTTCAGAGATGCAAATGTGTCAATCAATGTTTGGGTAATTAAAGTCCCCCAACAAGAAGGTATTTGATTGCATATTTACTCCTTCAATGATATTAATGCAACTTTCATGATCTATGTGGAACATCAGTGGGAATCGATGGTTAGAAATGACATAATAGTTGAATTTGTTAAGGGTAATTTGCATCTCTAGGAGCTCTGAGTTATGATCATACCTCTCAACTGTACAGATTTTCGCAGAATGTCCAAATTTATGCCTCATACATTTTTTTTCCATTTTTCATAAAATGTTGGTTTTCTGGCAAATTAGTGGCAAATTGTTAAAGACTGAAGTTAGAAAATAATGACAGGCATTTGAGTTTCAGACTTCATACCCTTCAGAAAAGTCATGCTAAAGCAAAATCTGTTATTCTATCATCTTTCTAAGTTTGTAAGTGCAATATTAAAAAAATGTCCCTATTTTTGGCCCTTTGTCCCACTTTTATTAATGGCTTTGTCCAGATTTCTTGCTGTAAGAAGTTCAGAGGTATGGTTATGGTCCTGGGAAATATGAAATATGACAAGATATGATGCTGTTTCTGACAAATGCAGACACTTCCTCTCAGTTTCCCATGGGCCTGAAGGTATGATAGTCACTAAACATTGGTATTCAGTGACTGTTCTTGCTGCAGCAAAATAAGGTTTCCCTAACTACCCTGAATGTGTTTTGAGTTACAGGAGGGCCTTGAGTTCTTGCATATTTCTATTTAGACTTCTGTCATTGAGGGGTACCACCATAATGTTGTCCAAATTTGAGACTGATTTTTCTATGCTGTAATGTACAATTTGTATACATAACTGCTGCCTGGCTTTCTCTTTTGTAAATTCCACCTCTGTAAATTCTTAGAATGTATAAATGTAACTACTGTTTGTGTATAAATGTAAATCGAAATGTAACTACTCTGTGTTTAAATGGAACATAGTATAATGCAGTGTAAGCAAATGGAGCTTTTCTTCCCAGACCTCCACTGAAAATGAATATTACCAAGTCAGACTTTCTTATAGGTTCATAGGTTCATAGGTAGGTAGGTACTAGGCTATCAGCCCAAGGGCCTACATAAGCCTAGCCAACAAGGTTCCCTGGCTTACACCACCCAAGAAAGTTATTTTCCTGTGCCACTGTCGAGCAGAGACACAGAAGTGATCCCCGGGGTGTATTTCTTATTTCCCTTCCACTCATCAAGATTTTTCTTTAAGAGTGCTAATGAAGAACTTTGCTTGACATAGATGGGTAGCCTGTTCCAGAGTATGGGAATTCTCTGGGACAGGAATCTATCCCCCAGCATGTCCTGTTTATTGTGGTGACAAGGTTTAGGTCCCTAGAGCATGTAGCTCAGAGGGATTGGGATTTCTTTAGGTGTAGCATGTCTAACAGCTCTGGGTTTGACATAGCTTTATATGTTAGGCAGAGATCACCTCGAAGTAGGTGATATGCTACAGAGTAAAGCTGGAGTTTTTGAGGCAGTCAGTGTAAGGCATTTGTTTGAGGCCAGTAATCCTCATTGTGAAGTACTTCTGTGGCCTTTCCAGCTGCTGCAGATGTCTTGTGAGGTACATTCCAAAAGGGGCATTGTACTCTATAATGGGTCTAATGAGTGTCGAGTAGAGGGGAACAATGACCTCTTTTTTCCTGGATGAGAATCCTTTTATGATGAGGTGCGCCATGTAGAAGGACTTCCTGACTACTGTGGTGATGTGTCTATCAAAGGAGAGACTACTGTCCACCTGGGTCCCAAGGTCTCTTATCACGCATTCAGTGTTAAGTAGATTGCTGCCTATGTGGTAGTTTATGAGTACAGAGTTTTTACCAAAGGGGATGACACTGCACTTTTTGGCACTGAGCTTGAGGCCATGGCTCTGACACCAGGCATCTGTCTCAGCGAGGCTCTTCTGTAGGATGTCCACATCATTTGGGGACTTGACTATGGCTCCTAGTTTGCAGTCACCTGCGAACTTCATTAGCCAGAGGCCTTCTGTGTTAGCCTGTACTTCAGAGAAGTAGATACCAAACAGGAGAGGTCCCAGGACGGAACCCTGTGGTACTCTACTTGTCACTGCTTTGAGATCAGATTTGGAGTCTGCAACTTTTACAGTGTGGGTTCTGTCAGTGAGCCAGTTGGCAACCCATCTTGTGATGTAGGGATTTATACCTAGCTTAGTGAGTTTAGCTATAATTCCAGAATGGGGGATGGTGTCAAAAATCTTGGTGAGGTCAAGATAGGCTGTGTAAAGCTCCTTACCCTCATCTACAGCTTTGGTGACTGCCTCAAAGAAGTTGATCAGGTTCAGGAGGCATGATCTGCTTTTCACAAACCCAAACTGGGTGGTATCCAGAGTTTGGAGGTTACCAATGTCTTTGTTTATGAGTTCCATGATGATACTTTCCATGGCCTTGCAGACTAGGCTCATCAGGCTAATAGGTCGATAGTTCCCGGGATCAGTGGTGGCTCCCCCTTTGTGGAGTGGGATAACTGTTGCTGTGTGCCATTCAGTGGGCACAAAGCCTGATGTGAGGCTATTATTGAACAAGGTGCTTAAGTGGGGAGCCAGTTCATTCTGAAGTTCATGTAAAACGCAGCCTGGGATGTTGTCCGGTCCCATGGATGCTGTGTTTTTGGCTTTAGAGAGTACAGCTTTTACCTGCTCAGTTGTGATTACAGGGACTCTGCATTCTTCCTGTATAGATATGGGCACTTTAGGGCAAACAAAGACAAATAAATAAATAAATAAATACCAGCAACTGCTCGTTTGACTCTCAATAGGACTCTCACAGTACTCCTTGTTGTGGTTTCTTAGTTACCTATCTGGAAGGCAACAAGCTGTTAAATGGCAAAAAACCTTCTCATCTTTTCAACCAGTTACTAAAGTGTCCTTTAAGACTCTATCCTGTGTTGCTTAAAGCAATTAAAATGGCTTGAATTACACAAATACCTAACATATTCACAACTAACTACAGCACACAAACTGATTCATCATCCAGGAAAATGTCCTGCACTCCAGAACTTATTACTGCCCTACTGTCCAGCAAGGGACCTCTGCTCTAGAAACAAATACTTATTACTGAGAAATAAGTCAAATAATGTTGCAGGAGACTCAATATACTCCCAATACTTTGCTAAACTTTGGAATATCCCCACACAAATAAAACTCTCTGGCAAGCTCAATAGTTTTAAACCACTGCTTAAACAACATCTTAATGAGTCTTGGTCCTGCACATGCTCATCACAAGGGTAAGACTTTGTGTTCACCGTAGGACACTCTCTAAATACTCTCCTTAAACAGAATACTCTCAACCTCTCACTGAAATGGCAAAACAATTTTTATACATAACTGCTGCATGTACAATCCATTAAATTCAATAGTGGCTTTCTCTTTAGCAACTTCCACCTCTGTAAAATCTTAGAATGTATAAATGTAACTACTGTTTGTGTAAAAATGTAAATAGAAATGCAACTATTTTGTGTTTAACTGGAACTTAGTATAATGCAATGTAAAAAAATTAAGCTTTCCCCCTGGCTTCTGTTGAAAATGGGTATTACCCAGTCGGACTTTCTTAGTAAACAAAGACAAATAAATAAATAATAAATAAATAAATGCCTAAAAAGTGCTGTGGGCCAAGAAAAGACAATGTGCAGGATGACTTGGTATGAGAGGTGGAACAGTCTTACCGAAACAGGAAGTTATGTCTCCCATCTTACCTAAGGCCAAAACATAATAGATTCCCCTTCATATGACACCAACTACTTATCTACTTATTAAAGCTAACTATCTTGTCTTGGTATCTAAGCATCATTCTGAGTGAGGGCAAGATAATACTCAAGAATAGTTTCAGGCTAACTAATTTAACCCCTTACTGTCTAACTTCCTTCTCTCCAAAACCCATTGTCAATAGTTCTTGGCAATTGAGCCTTCTTAGCTTCAGTTTGGGATATTTTTATCCTGAAGGACAAAAAAAAAAAAATATATATATATATATATATATATATATATATATATATATTTTTTTTTTTGTCTGTATGAATAGTAAAAGCTTATTGTACTACCATTGTTATATGCTTTTAGATACAATGTCAAGGAACTTATATTTGAACTCCTATTGTCATATATATATATATATATATATATATATATATATATATATTTCTTTTTGTCTGTATGAATAGTAAAAGCTTATTGTACTACCATTGTTATATGCTTTTAGATACAATGTCAAGGAACTTATATTTGAACTCCTATTGTCATATATATATATATATATATATATATATATATATTTTTTTTTTTTTTTGTCTGTATGAATAGTAAAAGCTTATTGTACTACCATTGTTATATGCTTTTAGATACAATGTCAAGGAACTTATATTTGAACTCCTATTGTCATATATATATATATATATATATATATATATATATATATATTTCTTTTTGTCTGTATGAATAGTAAAAGCTTATTGTACTACCATTGTTATATGCTTTTAGATACAATGTCAAGGAACTTATATTTGAACTCCTATTGTAATATATATATATATATATATATATATATATATATATATATATATATATATATATATATACACAAATCTATAATTATGTAATCTTCCTTGGAGCTTTTCTCCCCGGGTCTCCACTGAAAACAGGCTTCTGGCCCAGCCGGACACTAACCAGTTATCAAATGTAAATAAATAAATGTTATGTCTATAGCACATGTATAGTAAGTTCTATCATGTCTTCTGCAGTTCTCTCTGCGTGGAATGCTTCAAGTCATGCTTTCCCACATGGATCACTAGTAAGTTGCAGTCGTATTTGTCTGGTATAAGAGACCTTATTTTTTTGTGGCATCATGGATACTGACAACATAAGCAACTTACAGACACCCTGCTCCTGTCCAGCCTGGTCAGTGTGGAATCTGTATGCCAATATCGTATGACTTAAACACTTCCCTGTCTGGAAGCACATTTGGTGGGCCTTATAGGTTTGGGCTTACTTTCCTGGAAACTCTTGGAGGAGTTTGTGGAGTTACAGTATGTGTGAGTGGAGATGAAGTTGGTGTTGTTTTCTGTGCTGGAGGCTGAAATCTCTTACAATGTGTCCTAGGTGGTTTTGACTTTTTCTTAACCACCTCAACATAAGTTATGAGCCTAGTGGTGTGCTATGATTGACACAGTGCTGTTGAGGTCTGATTCTTTGTCATAGTGGCCTGATTCAGGAGGTCTACTTCCATGTTTCTTAAATATTTACATCTCTCACAGGTTTTACTTTCAATTGGTAGAAGAAGTGAACAGTCAGTAAGCATAAAGCAATCGCTGCACTGCATTACAGCACCTGCTACAATCAGTCATGCCCACAGATTTGAAGACAGCAAACTGTTGAGTTGTTCTGTGAGATGGCAAATGACTAAGACTGGAATTATACCCCAGCATAAGAAGAAGATCACTACAGGAGAACCTGAAGGTTTGTGGGTGAAGTAAGTGGTTATATTCTGCTATTAGGCTGAATTGTACAAAGTAATGATAATGCCACACAGTTAAGCTGTAGAGTTACAACTCCTTGCACTATATAGGTCACTTGATTATACATAACTGCTGCCTGTACAATCACTTGATCTTAGGGTCACTTGATCCTTGCACTATACAAATCACTTGATCTTAGGGTCACTTGATCCTAACACAAATCACTTGATCCTAGCACTATACAGGTCACATGCACACGATGCAGAATAGTGCTAAGCACCAAACATTTTAATTTTAGTTTATATTACAGAATGAAGGAACACTAAGTCCTATCACTGAAATGCTCAAATAATAGAGATGCTTTAGGTTCAGAAATGCTGGGCCCTGGACACAATAGCTATAGTTATCTACCACAGAATGATCACTAATGCTTAGGACATTACTGCTAACTTTATAAAGGTAATTTGGAGAATCACTGGTGTTTGCACACCTCCGCATACTTCCACACATCATAGAGAAGACACTGGGCACTGCGAACAAGAGCTACACCATGAAAAGCTAAGAAGTCAGTAAGCAGTACCACTGAATACAACACCCATAAGAGCACTTTTTAAGCACTGGTCCCTAAATAATACAGTCAACTTAAATACAAAATACTCAGTAGCAGACACAATAGTTATAGCATTTAAATGAAGAGCAGTTAGCAAAGAGTAACAGTGAACAAAACAGTAGTGAACTTACATGCACTTGTCCCTAAATAATGCTGTCCACTAAAAGTCAATGCACTGTACAATAGAATGATTCCAGCAACATTTCAATATAACACAAATGTTCTGCTACACACAGAGTTAGCAGCTGGAAAGACACAAAGCACTATGCACTGCAATAAGTACAAAAGACAAAATGAAATAAACAAGGTTTGTCAAGAATGAGAAAAAGCAGTGATTTTTTTTATTAGCAACTACATGGACAGTCCTAGTGTTGGTCACACCTCAGCAGCATGTAGCTAGGAATCAGTGTCAGATTGCTACTTCTCTCACAAGGAGCAAAAACAGTAGCATTAGTTCCAGTCTGGTTCCTTTAAGTATATTGCAGTCTTCAGTGATTGGTAGTCTTGTCCTAGATGATGCAGAGGTAAACAGGTGTGTTGCAGCATTTTCCTGCTAGATGCCCTGGGTAGCACGCACAGCAGTTCAGCATAACAGAGTGCCAAGCTGCACAATGGTCCAAAATTTTAAACTGAAAAGGTTTCCACTGAAACACAAACCAGACCAGTCAGAGAAGTGAAAAACTGCATTTAATAAAATGTTTTTAGATGAGTACAAAATTATCTTACTTGATGTAAAAGCCCATAACCGGCTAAGTATGAAGTTAGTTTTGAAATACTTGGTATAAGTAATGAATTCTTCTTCACATAATGTATATAAAATAATTAAATATTAGCACTAGAAAAAGGGAAGATGGTATATATATACCTATATAACTTTAAATAAACAAAATGCATAGCAGCAGATAACTTCATATCATGCGGTGCCCTTTCTCAAAGCAGTCTATCTTAATATCTTATGGAGGCTAGCAAGACTTTCTCACTGGCTTTGTTGTTAAATATTTTGACAAACACCTAGATGTTATACATCCACAAAAAACAGAAGTATATAAATCATTTTTCCTTGCTGTGTTCTTCTCAACTGAGAAATGGAGCCCTAGTCACAGTTTATGTTTATTATAACGTATAATTCACAGGTAATGTACACAAACTATAAACCCAGGCCACGTTATATATACAATGACACAAAATGACAAGAGCAACAATAAAAATGTACTTTGCAAATGTTATTCCCACTTAGATAAAATACATATCCTATCTTTACCAATCTCAAAAAAACAAGCCTTCACAAACTGGCAACCTGCTATAATAACATTGCCCGCTTTGCTACAGGTAACCCATATAAAACACATCATTGCCTAAACTTAAAACTTCTAGGCTGGCCTGAGTTTCAGAACTATCTAATAATCCATCAACTCTGCATTGCCCATAAAATCTGGTACCAACCTAATAATACCCCAATACTCTCACAACTCATAATCCCCTATAAAAATCTCAACTCTCTCCGCTCCTCCAGCAAACTTCTAATAAGTTCTATAAAATCAAATAATTATGCTGGTGGCTCTCTATTTACCAATGCTGTAGGGACAAAATGGAATTTGTTACCTTCTAACATAACAAAGATTACTTCATTGCCTCTCTTCAAACAAAGTATTAAACTGCATTTCCAAAATCACTGGCTTTGTTCTTGTAGTAAACCTGATTAGCCTTTCACTAAAACTAACTATATAAAACTATCTCTCTTACTCCTTGATACACTTCTCACTATTTGTCTTCTCTTCTCTCCCACTACTTCTCTACCTGTTATCTGTATTGTTTGCTATTTTCTACATTAATCCCTAACTTTTCCCTTACTCTCTTTTCACTCTACTTTTTTTTTTTTTTTTTTTTACATACTTTCCTTTATTTACAATCTATTAAGTTTTTCTTTTTTCTGCCTTCTCTTTCTCAATTTGTACAATGTCATGTAGATAGTATTGTGTGTCATAGGAATTAACTCCTGTAGTAGTACTTTACATTGAAGGGTTTACTAGTTTTTGTTTTTTATTGCAAACCCTATTACTAACTCTAATATTATTAGTATTACTGTTATTATTATCATTAGTCTTGTTAGTTTTTCTGTATGTATCTCACTCTGTGGAGCTTTTCTCCCCAGGCCGCTACTGAAAATGGAAATTTCTCCAGCTAGACTAGCCCGGTCAACAAATGTAAAATAAAATAAAATAAATAAATAAATAAATAAAACATATGTAGCTCAAAATCAACAGGCTAACTTGCAAAGTAACAGATGTAATAAATGATGCAACAATAGACAGTGTTAAAAATCGAAGTTGCAGTGATAAAAAAGGCAGTTACAAAAGCCCAATGGACACTTCTAGGGGTGCAAAAATAAAGAAAGCTAAGATAATCAGCTTGCAAACGATAGCCTCAATCATGACAAATGGCAAATTCAAAAAACCTATGGGTGCTATTTATAAACAGTGCGCACTTTGTCACACTGAATGTACATCAATGAATGATATTGCAATTTTATAGACATCAGAAAGGGGAGTGCAAATTGCAGATATGGGAGTCAAACAAATAGCCCCAAACAGTATGCAAATTAGTTTACCACCAAGGATATAGAGAGATATCTATGCAGTGGTGAAGAGGAGTATAAATATATGGGTCAACAATGGCAGATTACCGAGAAAGCCATGTAAAAAAATGAATAATAGATGCAGATATTTTCAGTCAACAGAAACATCACACCATCCAGTTGTGGGATGTTGCATGCTAGGTGGTGTTTTAAGCCATGAATCATGTATTCAAAGTAAACAACGAAACATGTTATGGAGGCTAGTAAGACTTTCTTTACAAGACAGGAGTAGCTAGACAGGTTTTGAACTGATGCCAAGATATTGGTCAGATTATACTGTTTATGCCAGTCAATGGAAGTCACAGGCAGAAAGGTAGGACAATACATTTAAAAAACACTCTCATAACTGTTTAGACCAATAGTGGCAAGAGTCACCTTCCAAAGACTTATATGAAACAAAATAGACATATTGCAGGCATTCTGCCTGTCACACCTACCAGCAGTTTATTGATGTTTTTTTGGCCCATGCAACCCAATTTATAAGGTTTTTTACAGCACTAGAAACAATGGCATCCATAATAAAGGGATTCCACTATGTCAATCTCCCACTGACCATTCTTTGTTTTAAACATCACGGAGGCTAGCTTATATTTATAAAAAAGGAAAACCTCATTAACAAGTTCACATATGCAAACATTATACATCGTATATATTCTTCTGTACAACATAATCAATCCAACATTATGTAAAATGTTCAATTCCTGACTTCTCTTAAACATCATAACTCCTCCAAAACATTTGTCTGCATGTATTGCTCCCACAATTTACATTTATTTTTTGTGTAATTTACTCCTACCTTTTTCTAAAGATCCCACTTACTGTTCTTTTTATCTCTGTTACAATATTCACTACTTCAAGTACGGTTGCTTTAGACTTGATTTATATTTTCTAGTAAGTACTTTTTTGGCAGCCACTTGAACTAAACTTAACAAGAACTTACTAAGGCTGTCAATTCAGATCCTGTATCCTGGCTCAAAAAAAAAATCATTTCCTTTTGCTCACCCAGAATTCCTGACAGAGTACTCTGTAGGGAACTTTTAAAGTTTGCCAACTCATTACACACTGAAAACATTTGCTCCCAGCTACCCCCATTCTTCCCCATCACAACTACAACATTTGCCATATCCCTGAAGAAAAATTCTTTGCAGTATGCTTGGGGTATAAAAGTACCTACACAAACACTTTCAAGCAAAAACCCTAAATCTTCTAGAAATTGTTACATATTTGGGAGCCATCCATATGTCCTCCCATACCTACTAAGTATTCTTGGTGCGATGGATGGCAGAAATGTAGCTAAAGATGATGCATATGAATAACTCAGCAGGCATTCCCAGCAAAATAGTATTTGACCACAGAACTCACATTAGCACATTATCACAACACAGTGGGCAATCATGTACCAATATCTATTATGTCAATGCCATATACCAGATATTTGAATCAAGTGTCATACCTTTGCATTATTGATAGTTATGCCAGATATCCACTACATTTATAGCTACTGACAGCCATAAAGTCTTTGCAGTCACCTATATAAGAGCAAGCAACACTGGAACAGTAAAGATAAGCTGAGACAGAATGAATGACTGCTCGTCCAACAAGGATATACAAAGATGAAACCACAATTTATTATAGAACAATAACACATCCAGGTTTAGCGCTTTCGACTGAGCACCAGTCTTCCTCAGAACAAAAGACTACTAAAAACCTTACATATCTATACACATCAGTTAATTGCTTAATAGTATAATTGATGAAAAAAGTCCGCCAAAAAAATTAGAGACAAGACTTCTTATACTTACATCTATATAACAGCCTGTGAACTATTTCGCCTATAAAATACATAAACATTAAATAAACATAAATAGAAATACTAACTATATAAATGTAAAAGTCAATAATTCAGAATAACAACCATTTGTACATTTAAAATGTTTAAAATATATACATATACACAATAATGTATTTGTAGGTGCAGTGTGTAACTAACTCACCCTAACCACTCAAATCTTGTATATCTAAATAATAGATGGATATGAGTATGGTCAAGAATATAATGTAAAGCCACATATCTATTAATTGAATAATGTGAACTAGCTGTGTATACGTGGGCTGACAGGGGAGTATATAAAAACAATTATGAGGCTAAAGCTAAAAAAGGTTTAATACTTATAAACTCATTTAGGCCAGGCGGTCTCGTAGAATCAGTTAAGATTTGCCATTTACTCTCCAATTGAGCCAATTTCATTTTCCAATTACCTCCGAAGGGTGTATCAATTACTTGATCGATAATAGAAAAAACAAAGTTGTGCTCTTTACCCTTCTCTGCTATGTGCCTATATAACGCATTTTTGGTGTCACATTTGCCTATCTTATATATGTGTTCATAAATGCATTTTTTCAACTGCCTTTCCGTCTTCCCTATATAGTGTGCATTGCATTTTGTACATACAGCAATATAAACCACCTGCTTGGTGTAACAATTACCTGTCCTACATTTGATGGTAGTATGACATATATCATCCAATTTTATAATCTTGGTTGAATTAATATATTTACATTGCCGGCATCTTCCACATTTGGATGTACCTTTATATATATTAAGAACTTGTTTGTTATGACTGGCTTTCACTAATAACAACTTCATATTAGGGGCTGTCTTGAAAACACATCTGGGTTTGGTTCCTAGTATACCCTCCAATTCCATGATGGTTAATGTGTTCCAGTATCTCTCTAGAATTTCCTTAATCATGTAAGTATTAGGTGTATAGGTGAGTATACACACCCTTCCAGATGTGTCATTGTCACGACATGTCTGTTGCTCCATTCTATAACAACCCAGCAAGGGTTTGTACTTGATTCCCCATTCATTATATACATAATTGATTACATCCATAACCATTTTGTCTGGGTATGCTCTACTAGTAAACATGTCCTTGATAACATTTAATTCAAGTTCCAAGATGTGCTTATTGGATGACATTCTCGCTGCACGTATGCATTGTCCTTTGATGACATTTTTGAAAATATAAGGGGGATGATTACTACTGAAATGGACATAGTCATTCGAGAATGTAGGTTTCCTGTAAATCCTGGATGTAAATCCACTTGAATCCTGACGCAATAATACATCTAAATATGAAATTTCATTTTTACTATAATTATGAGTAAATTTTAAGAAATCTACTGTATTATTGATGTACTGCATAAATTTATGTAGTCTTTCCACTGATGCTTTCCACAAAATGAAGATATCGTCCAAATATCTAACATATAAAACTATATCTTGAAAGAATTCACTTTTGAACACATATTCAGATTCCCAATCCGCCATCACTAAATTAGCAAAAATGGGAGCACACGCTGCTCCCATAGCTACTCCCTTAGTCTGTCTGAAAAACTCCCCTTGGCATGAAATATAATTATAATCTAGTACTAGTGACATCATGTCACAGATTAGGCATACTTTTTCCCATGAAAAATCGCTATATTTCTTCAAACTCCTCTCAAAACATTCCAGGTCCTCATCCTTAGGTATGCTGGAAAAAAGATGACGTCTACAGTCAAAAATATTAAGTTCGGATTCCATTTATCATTGGTTATTTCCCCCAGAAATCTACACGAATCTTTCATAATGTGGGGAATATTGTCATACACTTTCTTGAGCCATCTATCTATCAATTTCCCAATATTAAAGGTTTTAGACCTGGATCCCGAGACAATCGGAAAAGGTGGATGTTCAATAGATTTATGCACCTTAGGTATTCCAACCAATTTAGCCAGCACTGGATAATCCGTTTTCAAAAAGAATAAGTGTCGTTAGATATTCTGTTATCAATAAGATATTCTTCTATAATGAGATCAATACGCTTGTGTCCTATATTAATTTGGTTCAATGAGATGTTTTCATAATTCCCTGTATTGTATAAAATCTCATGTAATTCTTGATAGTATTCGTTCGTATAATATATCACGGCTCCACCTCCTTTATCGGGTTTCATCACCCTGATTTCTTTATTATTCAAAATATCTTGTAGACTTTTTCTTTCTTTTGAAGTCAAATTATCAACAGTACCATGTCCATGAATTTTCATTTTATTGTGTATCCAATAGATGTCATTGTATACCAATTGTTCGAAATTGTGAATGTGTGGATTGATGATGGGTATGTAGGTACTCTTCACACAAAGGTCTGTACCAGCTATCTTTTTACCCCCTTTAATGGTACCCTTGTTTATATTTTTATCATCTTCGTTGACTTTATCAAATTGCATGGCTAAATTCAGCTTCCTACAGTACATTTTGACCTCCTTGATATTATCCACCAGGTCCCATCCTGTCATGGGTATAAACTTCATCCCTTTACTTAACAGTTTAGCCCAAGCAGTATCTATCTCAATATCTGTATAATTAAAAACTTTAAATCCTTCAAATAATATAATTTCTGGTCTTTGTACCTTGTTAATCTCTGTATCCACACTCAGGTTTAAACCATCTATGACATCATTATTGTTATCATTGTCTCCTATATTAAAATCAGGTGTATAGTTGAGAGGGGTAGCTGGTATATTACTAACTGATGGATTCACTTTATGTACCATTGTTTTTGTGTGTTCCATGCTGGATGGAACCTTCCACCCTGAAAATTTTCCTCCCTAAAAGAGTTCTTAGCCTGTTTCCTCTTGGGTGGATTTTTATATACTTCTGTAACCTTATAGCTTGGCCAAATATAGGCTCTATCATTTTTGTATGCCTCTATGTCACGTGTCATTTTCCTATTTTTCCTCTCCACTATACTATGTACATTATTTTCAGCATACGTATACTGTTTCATATACAGCTCTTTCCAACACTCATAATCCTGATGTTGGGTGATGGTGTGATTCATATGTTCCAATTCATCTGATAACTTAATTTACCATCTTGGTACTTAATTAATAATTTCATGTAATCATAACCAAACCCATCAAATAATTCATTAAAATCCTTAATAACTTCAGTTGTGTATTTAATACCCAAAGGTAATTTGAAAAATCTTAGACCTTTCGGTACTATTTTATGCTTTAAACAATTAGATAAAAAATTACAATCAATTTTGGTATTTTTATAAGCCACTAGTTTTTTACCAAAATCAAAAATAAGTTCCTTCAATGAAGTATATAAAACCTCTGTGTTAAAACATCTGCCTTTAACATTTTCCATGTCAGTATTAAAAAGATCATGGCTATCAGTTAAAAATTGTTCAAAAAGATTCTCATTCATACACTTCCTGCCATTACATTTCTTACTGTTTGCATGGTATGCATAATCAACAGATTTGACATGAAAGTGGCTTTTAAGTGGGCTAGAAATAGCCTGTACAAAATTGTCTGTAACAGTACCTTTTTTCTTCGGTGTATTGTTTATTCTATTACTGGTGTATTTTTTCACAAAAATATTCTCCTTAGGGCGTGCACCCTTATGCTCTTTATCCGCTCGCAGTTTACATAGACTAAAATCAAAAGTACAATCCTGTTCAGTAATGGTGTCATGCTGTTCCCGCAGTAAATGGTCGTCTCCATTATGCACTAAGTCCAATGCCGTTATGCTACCGGTCCTACCACGCTCGGCGATGTTGATACTAACAAAAGATGCAGGATTGTGATCGAAGACAACATCTGTGTCTCTTAGGGCTCTTGGAAAGCCCACATCAGGAGTACAAACATCACCGCATCCATGCGGTTTAGATCTCGGACTGCGCGCATGCGCATTAGGTAACTCGCCTACGCCGATGACGTCTGCTTCTTCCTCGGACCGGACCGGTACAAGGTGTGCTGTGACAATCTCCGAGAAAGCACAAGAGTTATTCTCTTTATGTTTGATGTTCATAACCAAGTCTTGTCTCTAATTTTTTTGGCGGACTTTTTTCATCAATTATACTATTAAGCAATTAACTGATGTGTATAAATATGTAAGGTTTTTAGTAGTCTTTTGTTCTGAGGAAGACTGGTGCTCAGTCGAAAGCGCTAAACCTGGATGTGTTATTGTTCTATAATAAATTGTGGTTTCATCTTTGTATATCCTTGTTGGACGAGCAGTCATTCATTCTGTCTCAGCTTATCTTTACTGTTCCACCTATATAAGAGGCCTACAACTGTGTTCACTACTGTGGATGGAAATTCCACCACCTATGCAAATTTGATGGCACACTCCAATATACACCTTTAAAGTCCTGTCAGATATTAATGCTCTGCTGTATGCTACAAAGCATGACTCAGGGAAGCATGGAGACAGTGAGTATAAAGTTGGCAAAGACAAGCCATCACATCCACCACCACAAATAGGTGCACAACAAGGTCACCAAGTCCATGCACACAGCTGATGAAGAACACCATCATTGTACAAATTTTTGGATGAGTATACAACACAACATCTGAAAGGAAATAACATCATGATAGTAACGATAGCTAAATATGTAAAGAATAGTGTACAACATAGAATTAATATTGGAGTACAACATGAACATGTAATAACAGCACTGTTAGATAATACAATTTACACATATGCTGTACACATGTTAGCATGAGGTAAGAGTATAGACGTCATCATTTTCTAAATGAAGGGCACATGGAGGGGAAGTAGCTGCACAGGGAGAGACACACACATAGGTCAAAACCTAATATTCACCAATATAGCATGGTATTTTTGACAACCTTACCCATACCTCCACAATTGGCATCTGTTCCAGCCTGCTTTGCAGATAACCTACCATCTACCCTCAAGTGTTGCTGTTGACTGTGATGCCACAGCAACACCTCTAGGTCTGGATTATGGTATTTTCATAGTTCTCTGGGGTGCAGTCACAGACACAACACTACACTACACTACACTATAAAGCACGAAAGTAATTTCAGGATAACTGTCCCTACTATGACCTAAATGTGAGAGGCCCCATTACCATGGATCTATCCCTATGGCATGGAGAAAGGCAATGAGGACACTGCAGGACAGACCTCTGCAGCCACTGCCAAACCCCATTCTAGAAACTTACATTATCTAACAATTCTGTAATCCATGTGTACAAACTTCGAACAAAACAGATTACAAAGAGAATATGCAAAGTGCTCCTCTAGGAAACCAGAAAAAAACATCATACTCCAGCCTTCAACTTCAGTCAAAATCCTCCAAGGTTAATAGCAAAGGTTGACATACACATTCTCTCTCTCTTTCTCTTTCTTAAACATGGAGAAAAGTGCTAGGTATGAAAGATAAAGTGTAGCAGTACTTTGAAGACTTGGCAGTTACTTTTTGTCATCATGTGCAGATATGGTTAACACTTCAGCCAGTTCTCTAGTGACCTAACCTACACAGGTGTAATAGACCACACCCAGTGGTTTAAGTTCTGGTTTACAGTTTCAATACCCTTTCACAATAAAGGTGAAGATGGCAACCTGGTCAATCCATTTCTACAAATATTAAAGAAAACCCTGTGAATGATGTGCCATAAACATTGCCTAGTGCACAGCTTGCACCATTTTGTGTTTAACTTTCATCAGTTTTTTAACTGAAGGTACAAAACGGCCCTTTTCATTGGTATTCAAGAAGCACAGTCTGGTTAAGTGACTTACCTAGTAGGCAAATGGAGGTGAAAGGAATTAAACCTTGTAGCCTTGCTACAGGGAGCAAGTCAGAGCCCTAATGGTCTGACTCAGTGCTAACTACCATATATCTGAAAGGAAAGAAGACGTAGTAATATTACTTCTCCCATCTTCAAGATGATTCTTCAATAGCCTCTTGTTAGTCAAGAAGGTAACCACGCCACACTCTGTTGTCAGTAACAAGGGAGCACCATACTGATTAAAAGCCTTTCTACTTCAATATATTAGCCATTCTATCTATGGTATGAGCCTCTTCCAAGAAACAAATCTGAACAGCAACAATGCCCTGAAGAGTTTCAACTTTCACCATTTCTTTCTTCAGCAAGAAGAGACATTATACTAAATGTTATGCAGATTAGTATCTCAAAAGCTCCACTGATGCAGGCAGAAGAGCTAATGTCAACCACCATGTGTCACCCAGGAACAGTTAGTTCACACCCTGATTCTTTGCTTGAAAAACTAAACTAAGGTTGTGACAGTGTGAATTTACCTAAAAAAGTTTTAGTGCTGATGGCTAAGCTGTCAGGACAATCATTCTAACACTTTAGGTGCACAGGGTTGTTTTTTTTAAACTGGGGTTCACTCTTAGTTGTTTGATGCAGTACATAAGCACCTGCTTTATTCAGAGCTTTCCAAAGTCTGTGGTGTGGCACTATACATCTAAGTGGTCTAGCCTACTTTTGCAGCACAGCAAAGACTAGTAGCAGCCCAGGACTAGATAGACAGCAGAGCATAGTCATTGCAGAGCCTTAGACCTATGGGAGGTAGCAATAGTGCTGTATTTTTAAAAC
Organism: Protopterus annectens; assembly: GCF_019279795.1. NCBI lineage: Eukaryota > Metazoa > Chordata > Ceratodontiformes > Protopteridae > Protopterus > Protopterus annectens. The sequence continues at coordinate 668,169,752 of NC_056734.1, forward strand.
CATTTCCTTAATTCAGACAGCAGTGTTTTGGTAATCCATCTTTATGATGTATTGGTAAAAGACATGGCACATTTGTAACTAATATTTCTGGCATCACTGCTGCCTTTTCTTGAGTGCTATCAGATGCAACTAAAGTAGTAAAAGCAGAACTAAATAATTACTTGCCTGACATCAAATTATTTGGTAGTCTGCCTGTAGTACTGGTGACCAAGAGACAGTAAATGGATTAGATCAACATAGGGTTGAGTGTGGTGGCAGGGAATGGAACGTCCAACAAGAGGATTGTAATGGACATTGGTACATGTGGGGAACACAAGCTGGAGCACAAAGAGGGAAGACTCAGATAACTCCATGTCCAGCCCTTCTCATAACAAGGAAGTGGACTGGGCCCCTTTGGTTGCTCATCATAATAGTAGCACATCTTCCAGCACTATCATGGGTACCAGGGCAAATAAGTAAGCCTGTAGCAAAGGCTTTCACAAACATTAGTCAGGTACATTATCTCTCACCTCAAGGATGAATAAGAAGTTATACTGGTATATCAGGATCAGTGTATCAGTGCTGAAAGGTAGACAGAGTAATGCTGTTAGCTGGTAGAGGCCAGATAAAGCTCAATAGGAATGGGCAGCCATAAACTGCATCAAAAGAAATAAAAATAATGTGCAACACTGAATTTAAATCTTACAATATGAACAAGCTAAATGGTTACAAAATAGGTGCTTGATTACTTATTCCTTCCCTGATAAATGACTGATAGACGAGCATTGAAAAATTTGCTGTCTCAGCTGATTGAGAACAGATTATCTCTACAAACAACCCACAAAGACTGACATAAATGTTTTTGCAGAGATAAGTCACAGCACCCCCATGGCAGCCTGCCCCCATTATTCTCCTAAGTTATGCATATTAACTGTGGTATAGGTGGCCAGTGGAAACATTTAAAAAATACTGTGTTGAAATTGGTACAGGAAACTTCAGTAATTTAGAAAGCCATTGCAGTCAATAGAAGCTGACAGAGAAGCAATGTAAATTTAAAGAAGTATTTAACTGTAATATGTCATTTTAGAAATAACATATGTTTTCATTCTGTGAATGAGAACACCTGCCTAATGATATTATTCTGGGTACATTAAACAACTCTTAACCCTAAAGGTGATATACCTGAGCTTTCCTGATACCGGTAGCTCATTAGTATTGTGAACCCAGCAGTAATGACACTGCAGGCAAATGATCTGTCAGTCACTGTCTGATTGTTACCAAGAGAACACAACACACAATATTGTGTGAGCAGAAATAAAACAGATAGCAGCATAATTTCAGCATAGAAAATGTCCAGCATCATAGAAAAGGTAGTCTGTACACTTTATTGAAGATGACGTGTACAACAGAGCAATGCTGTAAGAAAAATGCCCAGTCAACAGTAGTTACATTAATCTTCAAGGCATTTGCACTTAGTGGAATAACAAATGCTTATGAAATGCATGGCAAGATATACATAAATGCCATACATATCAGCTGCCATAGTGTTTTTCTGAAAGCTTCAATACCAGTGTCAAGTAAGTGATGTCAAATTAATGGAACATGAAATCAGTTCAAGTAAAATAGGTAACACATACTTTTAAAATCTTATTTTAGTCTTACATGGTATACTATCACAGTGATCAACATTCCTGAAGGCATCTTGGAAATTTCAGGGCAGGCTTGTGTTCCAGCATAAGAATGTTACTAATGAAACCATTTGCATGATGAATAAATTTTGGAGAAATTAAAGTAATCTGTATTCTGCATGAAATTTACAAACGTGGAACATTGCATGGGAGTAACAGTTAATATAAACTGATTGCACAAATTTTAGTGTTTTTTTCATTTTAGAATTAATTGAGTCAGCAGTCAAGACAAAATCAAGTATATGTGACTGTACTACATAAAGATCCATGCTGTTTGTTGTGGATCATGCATTATTCATATGTAACCTATTGTCACAAATGCATGCAGTCAATGGCATTTCATATCCTATGTACCTTTCCAGAAGGCAAACACATTCTGCCAGATTCAATAAAGCTTGCAAGATAATTTTTAATGTTTGTGCATCACAGCGTGATGCATACAGGAGTGAAAACTTTTAGATTCAGTAAACTCTGTGTAGTGGTGCTCACTCATGAGCAAATACGGTAACTTTTGTGGTGTGCAAATTACAGAATAAGTAGCTGAATTTCACGCTAATGAAGCAAATCAATATGGTGGAGCAATTCAACAACCTGTAAAGCAACCATGCAGACTCCATGTCCATGTTGGCCGTGTATTCCAAAACTTTCTGAATATAGCCACGGAAAGGAGTCAACACGGAAACAAGAGCAAGTAAAAGCTCTTACATTTGTACAGAACTACCCTTAACACGTAACACCACACATATACTGACCTAATTACACAGGGTGGATGCTAGAAAATTAGAGTAGCAATCATAATAATTCCTTTTTATGTGCCATGACATAAATGCAGCTTCGCTCCCCCACCCCCAAATGACGAATATACTTGTAAGTAATGCAGGCTGTTAAAATGTGCAAACCTCCATGAAACAGAGTATTGTACTGTAATGTATGCATATGCAGGATGTAGCTAATGGATTGCAGTATTCCTCTGTTACAGCAATGGGTTCCTGTTCAGTTTCCTTGCCAATATGGTTACTAACCGTATAGATTCCGGGCTGTCAGCATGGTGAAGATCCAAATGAGTTCAAAGCTCATTAGATTTGTTGAATCTGAAAAAAGAGTAACCATGTAGGGATGTTCACTTTGTGTAGGCACTTTCACAGTGTTGATGTTGAATGCATGGCAACAGTGAATGTTGACATCGGGGGGAGGTGTCAGGTTACACTTGCAGAGGTGAACATGTAGGGCTGTGAAGAGTGAAAGTGCATGTAAGCAGTGCACAATTCTTAAGTTCTGTGTCATCCTCTTTATTGTTCATTAAAATGTATTGGATCTGTCCGTATTAATTTAAAATTTATTTTTTAAATTTTCATCCCTGTTTATTAGATGCGGTGCTTAGCACAACAATGAAAAACAGATGACTGAATGACAAGTTTCTCTGTGTTGCTATGTAACTATTCCTGTGACAGCACATGTATGTCTTAGGGCTGGAATATAGATGGTCCTGGGTTCGACTGCAGGGTGAGCAACCTTTCCTTCACTTTTTATGGTCCATGTTTGCTCGATATCCCGAAAACAGAGGAAATATCAATTTTGCCTATGCTTACCTTATTTATACAAAGATGAGCAGAGCTGCACATAGCGCACCAATGAGCAAGTAACAGGTGTTTTTAATAGATGCAAGTTATAGTGAAAACAGGTAAATTGCATGTTAATCAACCAATCCAACATGGTGGAGCTATTCAACAATGTATAAAGTATCCATGTAGTCTTCATCCTATTTTGTCCTTTATCCTTCAATACCACTAGAGTAGAGACAAGGAAATTTTAACTGACACAATACTAGGGGCTACTGCAGCTATTTGATATCTACATGGGAAGCCAATGCTGCTGGTGCTGCTGACAACAGGCCTAGGCTGAGAAGGAGAAGCACATTCAGGTCCAGGGGTAACTTTCCAGGTGCTACATGAACTGTAGAATGTAGAGTGCTACAGGGTGGACAGGGACACATTACAAGAACTCTGTGAACTCTACCGCCCTCAACTCAGAGCCAAAGCCAACAGAGGGGAACCCATCCAAGTGGAAACTAAGGTATGTGTAGTCCTTAGAATATTAGCTACTGGTACCTTTCAAAGACCAACTGGAGACATGATGGGTGTGTCACAGGCATCAGCCTTCAGGATCCTCCACCAGTTTCTGGATGTTGTGCTCATACATGCCAGTGAGCACATATTTTTCCCCGTAGTTCTGAAGACAGGCCCAGCAATATGTAACTGTTTCACCATGTAGCACACTGCCCTGAAGTAATGGGTGCCATAGATTGCACTCATGTACACATTAAGGCAGCACCACCTGGTGAGCAGGGTAGAATCTACATTAACCACAAGGGATACCACTCCATCAACTGCCAAGTCATGTGTAATGCCTATGAAATTATCTTGAATGTGTGTGCTGGCAACCCTGACAGTTATGATACCCAGATCTGGCAGACATCACAGTTGTATCAGATGTTTGCTATGGGGGACATTTCATAGGGTCATTTACTGGGGGATGCTGGCTATGCCTTGGAACCATGGCTGATGACACCCATCAGAAATGCACACACACCCAAATGCCATAATGAGGCACACATTCAAACTAAAAACATCATAGAGTGTGTGTTTGGGCTTCTGAAGTCATGGTTCCAGTACCTAGATATATCCGGTGGAGCCCTGCAGTATAATCCATGCACATGTATGCAAATATTCACAGTATGTGCTATGATCCACAATCTGATCCTGTGGAAACAGCTGCAGCAGGATCAGCAAGGGGAAGGGACACACATACCCCCACCAATGCCTAGGTCACTATAGCCACAGTCAGAGGAGGGCTCAGAGGAGAAACCCCCAGCTGCTGTCCCTGTAGGCAGACATATATGTGCTCAGTATGCCCTTGCTTTGACTAAGAGACAATGCATAACACATTCACTAACCACCTAGGGACCTAATACCTTTCTCCTACTCATATAGGTTCATAGGTTCATATAATGTTACTAGGCTATTGGCCATAGGGCCTTTATAAGCCTAGCCATGTTATACCCTTGTTCCCTTATTGACCAAGTTGTATGGTCTATACTTGCAGCATGAGTCTATGATCAGCACTGACTGCCCTTATCCAAGAGGGACATAGTTAACACCCCCAGGGTAAATTTACAGTCTCCCATCTAGTTGTCTAAGTTATGCTTAAATAGGTTCATTGAGGAGCTCTATTTTACGTGAATTGGGAGTTTGTTGCAGAGGAGTGGCAATCTTTGGAAGACATATCTGTCTCTCCAGCATGTCATGTTAATGTCACAAGCTAGATTAAGATCCCTAGAGCGAGTGAATTTTGACCCATTTGACTTGCGGATGTGCAGAATTTCCATTAGGGCAGGGTCCTAGACTGCTCTGTAGACCAGGCACAAGTTGCCTCTCAGCAGCCTATAAGATACAGAGTACGGTGACAGGGTCTTCAGTCTGTTCTCTAGTCAACTACAAAAGATGTGAAAACCAAGAAAAAAACAACTGTACAAGGAAATCCAGGAATTCCAAAAATCAATAAAGGGTGGTAAAGAATCGCAACTGTATTAGCATACACTCAAAGTTTTATTAACACTTTCATCAAAGTGATTTCATCAGAAAACACTCCAAATAATACTAAAAAATTGTTCACAACCCATATATATAGTGAGTCAATAAACCTGTTACATCAATAATTAAATAATTGGAATGATTAGAATAGTTAAAATAATTAAAACTGTACCAGATACAACAATTCATACAATTTTAAATTAAAACAATGTTAACAATCACCAAACTTTGAAACCTTTAACTTCTTATTTTTTAAAAAACATATAATATTTATAAATTGATTAAAACCAGGTCTACTGTCGACTTCCAATTTAGTCTGCCACAAGGACTCCCTCTGCTCTAAAAAATTCTTAAGGAATCCTCCATTTAGACCAATTGTGTCTTCCCCTCATTCCATCACTGAGGGTATGGCCCTTGTTGTTGACTCCTTTTTTGAATCTAGTGGTGCAGGAATTGTCTTCTTATTTGAAAGACTCCTGGGACTTTTTGGATAAATTAAGGGAATTTTTTGCATCATTTGATTATGATACAGAACGACATATATTCGTAACTGTTGATGTAGTTTCTTTATTTACTAGTATCCCTCATTATGAAGGGCTAGAGGCCGTAAGATCCTTTTTAAGTATTAACACTTCCCTAGGACAAGATCAGGCTAATTTTTTGTGCAGTTTATTGGAGACAGTGTTGAATAATTTTTTTTTCTTTTTGAAGGTACTTTTTATAAACAGAATAAAGGGGTAGCCATGGGGTCACCTTTGGGTCCAGTATATGCCAACATAGTACTGTTTTGACTACCCTGGTACAGAGATACAAAGTACTTTATTATTCCAGATTTATGGATGATTTGTTTTTTATTTTAGAGGGGTGTAGGTATTGTGGAACCATTTATTAGTGGGTTAAATGAAGCTTCCAATTTTTTAAAGTTTGTGGCTAGTGCTTATGTTCACGAGATTCATTTTTTGGATGTCTCTTTGATGTGGGACCAAGAAACACAGAGATTACACAGTAAAATTTATAGGAAAGAAACTTTCACAAATGGGTATCTACACAATAAAAGTAACCACCCTGGTTTCATAAAGAGAAATATACTGATAGGGCAATATATGCATGCCAGTAGAATGATCACCAATGACTCTGATTTATTATATGAGTTTGATGTGATAACCAATATGTTCTTGGAAAGAGGGTATGCTATTGAACATCTTGTGAAGACAAAACACTATGTTTTTAGCAATAGGGAAAGGTTGTATCCCCCTATTCTTAGGGTTCCATTTCAAAGTAGAATTAATACCCTTGACAAGATGAAAAATGGCAAGTGAGGCCCAGTGTGTACCTTGGACATGACGGTTGATTGTATATCTATTAAAGAAATAGTTCAAAAGAATTGGAGGGTAATTCTGATCTGGTAAGTGTATTAGGGAATGAACCCAGTTTTGTTTATAAAAACAATTACAACATTAAGAATCTTTTGCAACATGACAATACTAAAAAGGACAATGTTGTTGGTACATCAACAACTAGAAATGACATGTACAAATGCGGCTATTGCAATTTTTTTAGGTTCATTTCTGAGGTGCCCATTGTTTCATTGAATTATTTAAATACCACTATTAAATTACCAGAGTATGTGTCGTGTAGATCATGTGGAGTAGTGTATATCAGTCTCTGTAGTGAGTGTGATGCATTTTATGTCGGTATGACAACTCAGTCTTTAATGCAACGTATAAGAGAGCATGTGTATAGCATCAAGACGAAGGATGTTAATAATGCATTATTTAGAAATTCCAAGGAGTGTATTAAGTACAAGAAGTTTCTTTTCTCCATTTTAGAAGTAGTTTTATCAGATTTAAGAGGTGGGGACCATAAGAATATTTTAGAGCAGAGGGAGTCCTTGTGGCAGACTAAATTGGAAGCCAACAGGAGACCTGGTCTTAATGAATTTATAAATATTAAATGTTCTTTTTAAAAAATAGGAAGTTAAAGGTTTCAAAGTTTGGTGACTGTTAATCTCGTTTTAATTTAAAATTGTATGAATTGTATCTGGTACAGATTTAATTATTTTAACTATTCTAATCATTCCAATCATTCAATTATTGATGTAACAGGTTTATTGACTCACTATATATATGGGTTGTGAAAATTTTTTTAGTATTATTTGGAGTGTTTTCTGATGAAGTCACTTTGATGAAAGCATTAATAAAACTTTGTGTGTACGGTAATACAGTTGTGGTTCTTCACCAGCCTTTATTGACCTTCGGAATTCCTGTCCTCTAGTCAGTCAATACATTTACGATGGACTAACCTCTGTTCAAGCCTTGCTGTCTGACTCAGGCCTGTAATTCTACATCTGTAAAACAAAATCCACACTGTTCATATGTTCATAGATTGCTACACTAATGACTTAAGAGCCTTTACACGCCTAGCCATTATTATCCAAATATTACCCGATTTTCGATTCCTAAGGGCTAGAGGATGGATTAGGTTTGTGCCTATGCCTTTGAGTATTTTCAGATTGCCCCTGCTCATAAGGGACATGGTCACCACCCCAGGAGTGAATTCTTCATCCATTGATCCAAACTGGGTTTGAAGAGGGTCAGGGAAGGGCTCTGCTTTACATGAATCAAAAGCCTATTCCGGAGAAGGTGTAGTCTCTGAGACACATATCTGTCTCTCCAGCATTTTTTGATTGTATTACACAACAGGTTTAGATCCATAGATTTGGTGACCCTTATGTAGTTTGTCTTTGCAAATGTGCAACAGTTTCATCAGGGCTGGATTTGGGAGTGCCTTGTAGGTTAGGCATAGATCACCCCTAAATAGTTGGCAAGAGACAGAGTAAAGGGATGGGGCCTTTTAATCTATCCACATAGGGTATGTTTACAGTCTCTATTCTTTTTGTAAGAAACATTTGAGGCCACTCCAGCTGTTGCAAGTACCTGGTCAATTACATGCCAAAAGCTGCATTGTACTCAATTACTGGTTTGAAGAGGGCTGAGTACACTGGGACTATAACTTCCTTGGATTTGATTGTCATGCCTTTACTTACAAACTGTGCCACATAGGAGGACTTCTTCACCATTCTGGGCATATGGCAGTCAAAACTCAGAAGTGTGCTACCTAAGTTATAATCTGTAGGGGTATTTGACTTCCCAGAGGGTAAGATTATGCATTTTTTGCAATTGGTTTTAGGTCATGGCTCTAATACCAATCATTTGTCTGAGTCAGACTCTTCTGAAGGATGTCTACATTGTTGGGGGATTTGATGATTGTCCCCCCTAACTTGCAGTCATTGGCAAACATAGTCTGTATAAGGCCTTTTACATTAGCTTTGACTTCAGAGAAATATATTCCAAACAGGAGAAGTCCTGGCGCTGAGCCCTGTGGCACACCACTAGTAATTGACATATTGACATATATTACCATATATTGCCATATATTGCCATATTGCATATAGTAAAATTGATGACAGGCAACTCACACAACTTTTACCTCCCTATGTACTGGCTGTGTACTGCTTGCGTCAGACAGAGTAAGCCATAAACTAAAGGTGTGTCAACTGCTGCATTTGCAAGGTAAGTACTGAACCTAGAGTGTATTTTTAATAATATTATAGCATATACTTGTATTTCCCAACTTGGTACAGTAAGCAAGTAAATAGTGGTGGATTTGTACAGAAAGTATCTTAACATGTGACACCAGACACTTACATTACTTATATTTCTCCATCAGTAATTAGTAGGCTTCAGGCATGAAAGATTCATGCAGTCATACCTCTGAAGAATTCTGATGTTCCCTGCATGACCTCAGTTTAGCACCATACCTTAGTACTGGCAAATAATTGAAGACAAAAGTTAGAAAGTGATGATAAACATTGCAGTTACATACTTCAGACTTGTTTGTGTCATAACAGTAACTGAGCCTTGTTCCCCCTCTCAAAAGAAGAGTATTCCCTTCTTCCTGCCTTAACAGTAACTCAGCTATGCTACATACAAAAGAACAGTATATGTGTGTTTGTGCCATCCAACCTGGACTTCATTTATTGGCAAATACATATCATATTATTCCCAGATAATATCCTCTCACATGTTAAGGCCAATGACTTACATACTGCATGTGTTAGATATTTGATAAATGATCAAGAAACACAGACATTCTGATGCAGGTGATTGTGTAAAGAATGACTTTCCATTTCACTGATGCAAAGCTGTTTGTATAGCCAAGAGGACTAAGGTATTCCCTCCTGTTTTCTGAAGCTATATGGTGTGAGGGTTCAAATTCTGACATATGTAGAAATTTGTGATGTGTACTATCAAGTTTTAATGTGCCAGTACATAGTTTATGTATGTTTTCCTTAGTTTTAGTACCTTTTCCTATTTGTTTTCTTTTAATCCTAGTTTTATGCAATGCTCCACATCCCAAAAAAACATTTGGCTAAGCTTATCTTGTTTGCATGATGCACAACATTGTGGAAACAGGGTAAAACCAGACTTCCTAGAACGCTGACACCCAAAAATTGAAAACAGATGCATTCATTCAATTATGCTCTTAGCCATTGCAAAAATCTGGCCCGGAGTATAGATGGGACTGGGGTATAGTAGCAAGCATTAGCAATGCACCTCACATTTGCACACTGTTTCCCTGCATTAAATAGGCCTAGCTCACATACATGTACATTTTGTTAACCATTGTGCAAATGCAATCCTCATCGCTCTTTGGAATTATATATATATTTTATTATTGCTGTTTATTGTCCATTTTCTTTGTATGACATAAAACTATATGTGGAAACATTGCTAACTAAAGGCACACTATAATATTATATTATACAATATAATATATTAATATATATATATAATATAATAATATATGTTATAATAATGATAATAATAATAATTATATATGTTGATTACAATACATTCACTTGTTTCCACTTCCCCATACCACCCCCAAACAAGCATTACAACTCTGGGGTCTCACTACCTTTTCCACTCATATAGTAACCACAATACAAAGTGTTATACATAATGTTGTGTGCTCACTCATGGATAGGGCCACTTGGTGGTGCTCACAGCCTTGCTCTGCAAACCTGAAACAGCCAAGTATGCTAACCAGGGTACTTGTGTTGTTATACAGCTAGATTTCTACATAGCCTACTACTGTTAGGCTACTAGCCTCAGATGACACTATGAAGCAATGTACCTATGCAGGCCGTCCAACCTCTTGTCTCCCACATGGCCTGTCAATGTCATCTACTATAAGTTCACTTACAGTTCTGATAAAATCAGACTTGTACCATGGTCTGTGTGATAAGTACTGCATTCTGTAGTCTGTAATCTCATATAGGTAGGGGTTCTATTCTCACTGCAGTTAACTGAGTGTGTGTCTGCGTGTGCCTACACAGAAGAGCAGAAGCATGTATCCCACACTTGCCTCCCCAATGGCATGGTTTGCCACTTTTTTGAGACTTGCACAAGCCTACACATCCATTTCATGCAGGCTTCCCAATCTCTTTTCTCCCACATGTCCTGTTAAAATCAAAGTTGTGCTGTGGCACGTGTGATAAGTACTGTGTTCTGTAGTCAGAGTCATTAGATACATAGAGGGTCTATTTTCACTGCAGTCAAATGGGAGGGTTGGTTTGCGTGTCTGTATTAGCTGTTGCTGGACATTAGAGAGAGCCTTTTGCATCAGCCTGTGGGACACTGTTGTCTTACACTCAACAGACACTGCTGATGTCATTATCTATAAAGTGCTACCTGACACACTCCAAGCTGGACTTGAGCTGTAGTGCTTGTGTCAAATACTGTGTTCTGTAGTGTGTGTACTTAGGTAGGGGTTCTATTATCACTGCTGTCAAATGTGTGCGTGTGTGTGTGTGTGTGTGTGTGTGTGTGTGTGTGTGTGTGTGTGTGTGTGTGTGTGTCTCTACTCAGCAGAGTAGATGTACTATCCTACAGTTATTTCTCCAGTGGCATGGCTTGCTAATCTTTTCATACTTGCAGAGGACTACACATCCATTTCATGCAGCCCTCCCAAACTCTGGTCTCCCATGTGGCCTACTGATGTCATCCACTATGAGTTCACCTGCAGACATGTAAAAGTCAAACTTGTACCGTGGTGCTTGTGTATAGTACTGTGTACTGTAGTCTGTATACTTAGATAGGTAGGAGTTCTGTTCTCACTGCAGTCAAGTGTATGCATGTATGTGACAGATGTTACTTGACATTACAGAGATCCTTTTATGCCATCACTGTTATCACCATATGCTCAACATACAAAGCTGATGTAATTAGCTATATCAGATTACTGCATATCCAACCATCCCACCAGGCCATGATCATATCCTGGCCTGGAGCCCAGGCAAATGTCAACTTAGGTTCACAGGAAGTTACTAGTTAGAGGACTGCTGACAGGTATGCTTTGTGGTATGTCTGGTGGGGATGGGGCGTGAAGTTTTCCCCAAATTGTCTGGCAGTAGGTTGGTGATGTCCTCAGGGTCAGTATGAATGGTACTGTTCACTAGTAGTTTGCCACAAAGCTGGGCCTTCAGTTTTAGATAACTGACATAGTTAAAATATGTCTCCTGATTATGTTTAGCTAGGGATGATACTTTAGGTTTGTATGTGTCTTTAGAGGACTTTTCAAGATAGCTTATTTCCCAGTTCAAGTTGTGGCAGGTATCATTTCTCTGCTGATTCAGTTCCCTCTTGTTCTTAGACATTACTTTCTTCCACTTGTATAACCTATATATGCTTGATGCCCACTAGAGTGGCTTGTTTTCTGTGAGGAACTTGTTTTGATCTGTTCACATTCAATCAACTCTATACATTTGTATAGCTGTTTATACAGGCCATTTTGTACACCTCTGTATAGCCGTCATTGCTGACATTGACAGTAGGGCATCCGCAACTCTTTATGGTTTCTGTTAGGAGCCTATAGTTTGCTTTAGAGAATTGTTTCATCTTTTCATCTCTTCTGACAAGACCAGGGGGTCCAACATACAGAGATTAGTGCAGAAAACCTCTACGTTGGTCAGTACTAAGTCTAGGACATTGAAGCCCCTTGGTGGGGGTGCAGACTATCTGCTACACAGTATGTGTATTAACAAAGTCCAAGAACCTTAAGGTGAATGTGTTTGTGCACATATATGATTCCAAATCGAAGGATGGATAGTTGAAATCACACATGACCAAGATGCTTGGCTGTCTAGTGAATGACTCATTTAGGTCCAAGTAGGCAAAATGGCCCTTGGTTCAGGGTGGGAGACCTGTAGCTATCTATGATATGGAAGGGGGTTTTACATACAGTTAGTTAGAACTGGAGTAGCTCTACAGTGTTATACTCTTTGACTAGTCTTGTTGTGTATTTGTTTTTAATGAAGATGTATACACCTCCATCTTTGGTTCTTTCATGCTGATTTTGATGTGTGAATGTGTGAAAGGGATTGTACCCCTGCATGGCAGGATGCTCTCTGCTGCCTTGAACTATGTCTGTGTGACTGCATAGACATGGGCATCTGCCAAGGTAAGGCATTTTACCAGTGAATGCAGTATGATTTACACTCCATGCATTAAGTAACATATCTTTCGGTTTGTCTGTGTTGGATACTTTTACATTGGAACTTTACTTCTGACATTGTCTAAAAGGATCACTATGGGGAGGCAAGCATCTTCATATAGTGCAGTGAGGTATGTCTCCAGTCATTTACTGCAACGAGGACTATGACAGAGTCATAACAGTACTTGTTGTTGAGAGACTTGAGTGTGTGCATGACCTAAAGGATCATGGTGCCTGTCAGGAAGACTGTGACCTTCTCCTTGTCCAGCTTGATGAGGGGGATATCTGTGTCCCACTATGGAATTGCTTATGAGCAAAACATTTGGTTTTCCGGTTTTTTGCCTGAAGGACTTATTGGCTGAGACACTGGTGTGTGTATTATTATGTGTAGTGGATTCAACTGGGTCTGTACTATGTGCAGTAAGTTTGTGCTTGGGAGGTCTCCAATCTGTAATTAGGTTTCTAGTGAGTACATCTGCATATGTGGGTTTATGTGTTGTGAGTTTATGTGCCACAGGTGATTTATCTGTGCTGATATATGATATCTTGATTGTTGTTATGTGAGAGAATTGATTCCAAATTCATAGTATAGATATGGCTCTCACATGTTGTACTAGTTTGTTTTAACAGTAACTGGTTGTCAATATACATGAGGCAATTGCTCTGTTGCCTCAGGATGCCCATGTCCATCATGCTGCCTGAAGACATGGTGGGAAACTGTCAATCATTATGGAAGGTATATACTGTAGTAAGTAGTGAAGAGTGGGCTAGATGGACCAGGTTTTGGTGTAAGACTAACAAAATGTCTATTCTATGGAGGGCTATAATTACAAAAATGTGTGAATGTTTCACAACGAACACCTGAATTTCTCGCAGTGTAGCAGTGCAAGCTCTGAGCAGCTACAGTAAACTGAGTGCAAACACTCCATAACACAATGCTGGAATACAAATAAAGTTAAACTATTTTAAACAAGCAAAACAAGGGAAAAGGCAACAGCAAGCCTTATTCCAGCAATCCCCAAGTCATATGGATTCTTGGCTGCACAGTTCTGCTACAAGGATGCAGGGGGGGGGGCCTTCTTAATGTAAGAGGACTGGTTTTAGTGTTCCAATGATACCAAACAATGTAGATTCAGCAAGCCTGAATCGAGCCTATGCTACAAAATGCAGAATTCCTACAAATCCAAAGTGCAGAAAATTGCACTCACAACAGAAGAACAAACATTTTAAATATAGCAGCAATCCAGTAGAATACTCCAACAAGAGGGTAGACAACAAACCTTCCTACTATGAAATAAGTGGTCTGGAACACAAGTGCCTAAACCAGAACTAAGACATTTTCAGAATAATAGACAAGATAGCCTTCAAACAGCAAATCCCAGCTTAGAAGGGTGTAGGCTATCCTCCCCTGTTACAAGAGTCTACACCACAAACCTTCCTAATGTAAAACAACTGGTTTAGAGGCCAAGTGCTTAAACCATAACAAAGAGACAGAACAGCAGCCACAATAAGCATTCAACCAGCAATTCCCAGTTCAGAAGGGCAGACTCTACCCTATCCTCCCACCAGAGTGTAGACTACAAACCTTCATAATGTAAAACAATTGGCTTGAAGCCCAAGTGCTTAAACCAAAAGTAATAGGCTTAGAATCACAGTTACAATGTAATCCAATGCCAGACAGATGACAGTAACATGTCTGTTAATCTACCCACATATATCATGTCATGGTTAGTAGGCCCTGTGTTATCTTGATGAGAAAGTGCAGTGGTCTGTCCAGCTCTTGCATGTGTCTGGTGAGGTTCTTGCAAAAGTGAGCATTATACTGTATTTCTGTTCTGATGAGTTTGACTACAGTGCTGTCATACAATCCTGAGATCTGAATGTGATGGCATGTGTTATGATGTGCACCATATGTATGTACTGGAAAACATTAAAGAGAAAGATTATAAAGTAATGACACACATTGCAGTTCCTGACTTCACAACCCTTACAAAAGATTACACTAGAAAGTACTGTCATGATGATGGTATCTCGGTATCATTTGGCAAGGCAAATATTACTTACAGATGCAATTATCAGTTCAACAACACAAATGCAGATATACTAGGCACTAATGTAACTATGCACCCTGTGCATAAAACACAAAGCTTTTGTACCCTGAATCCAAAAGAGAGAAAACAGGGATATGGCACAGTTATCATCACTTACACAGGGTACTGGGGGGGCAGGTGACCTTGGCTGACAGAAAAGGTTGGTGAGTGTGTGTGAGGGAGAAAGTGAAGCGGGCAGGCTATGTGTGTGTCTCTAGGGATCCTCCATGTGAAAGTGTTGTGTGAGAGTCTAAATGAACACAGCCAAGCTCATTGCTAGCTCTATGTCTTGGTATGTTGGACAGGTGTGAGCCATGTATGGTAGAGGTGGCAGCTCATTGCTGTCACCCCAGACCATGGGAACTGGCTCTACCAGGAGTTGCACAGGTGCCTCCATGCCCAAGGTCAAAAGGAGTGCTGCAACTTGAGCATGACTGATGTCTGCTGGACATGCTTCCTTCATGGGAATGCCCAGGACCATGACTCCATGGCCTGCCTTGCCTGGTTGTGGACAGCACACTGCCTGATGGACAGAAGTACTGCCACTACAAGGACTGTGATCAGGAATGACCCCATTGGCTCTCAGCAGATGTTGTGACTGAACAACACCCATGAGGACTCCATTCCCCTCCAAGCAGATGTTCCATCAAAGACACTGCTCGTATGATGATAGAAAACCCTCGGTCCAACATGCCATTCATGTGATCCAGGGAATTGGCAAAACTGTGGACTCAATCATGCATGTGAGACTGTGCCACATCCACAATTCTGAGCATTTGTCTGAAGCACCATTCTGAATGTACCTGTGCCTCCATGATGGCCCTAAACATAGGTTGAGTGACACAGGAAGAGAGACCTGCAGCAGGTGGAGGAGGGACAGTAGGCCCCCTTCGAGCACCCCTATCAACCCTCCTGTGTGACAACTCACCAACAATTTGGCTACGACCAGATTCACCAGGCACTGAAGCCACAGTAGCCACACTTCTCTGCTCAATGTCATTGCCTCCACCTGTCCTATATCTGTGGGCTCAGTGGACCGGGTAGGCAAAGGCCTACTGGCTGTGCCTGGAGAAATTCTTTTGGCTGGATGTCAACCTTTGTGTCAGATTCAACTTGTGCACCCCCCAACTGTGCCTCCATTTCACCACCATTATCATCAGTGTCTCATGAGACACTGATATCAGTGGCACAGGGCCACACTCCCACTATCATGATTACCTGTGATAAAAAAGGGAGAAAACAACAAGAAAACAACTGCTGGCTATGGAAATGCCCAGATAAAGAACTTTATTGTAAAGAAAACAAAATGCAAGGCTTTCAGGTCCAAAAAGAACCTCTTCAGTGCTTCAATACAACATTAATCAAACCTTCCTTTTATAAAATCTCATGCAGTCATGTAACACAGCCCATATACGATTTAAAGTGACAATACTACAACAATAATTAAGAATGATCATATAAACGTTTCATCTAAAAATGGATAAAAATATATTAGAAAATAATATTTAAAATGAAAATCAATACAAAGATATCTGTTTCTTGTTTAAAATAGGTTTGATACTAGTGTGAACATTTAAACCTGGCTCTGTGTTAGCCTGTAGATGTAAGATCCAATTATATTCACATAAAAAGGGAGAAACACATGCATACATTAATACCTGCACTACTATGGTACAGTATATATGCTAAACAACTAACAGTATTACCACTATTACGGACAGTACAGCAATATACACAACAGGCCTAAAATGATACATTAGATTTCTAGAAACTTATATGCAGTACTGAAATAACTTGATTTGGCTTACCACCTGCAGGAGGCCTATGGTGCTGGATGTAAGGCCAACATCATCACATCTAACAGTAACACAGGAGGAACTACATGTACTTCTCTCAATCAGCATGATATTTTACTTTAACAAGTATGTGGCTGACAACTCCAAACTGAGCTTATCACTGTACTAATATTCAATCCCCCTCAAAAAAACATAAGTGACACAGAAGTAATGTTTATTTCAATTGTTTTACTATACAACAGTATTGAACTGGTCATATACCAAAGCCTACCTGTAAGGTCTTCCTGGAACTGAGAAGGAGTTGCACAGACATCAAGGACATATTGTCAGCCACTCTGCTGTGAATTGTCCTGTGTCAGAAGATTTGCCAAGAATTCCTCATTTGAGGTGAGAGGTGGTGCTGCAACAAACCCACCAATAGTTATTCTCTGGTCTCAGACAACAGCAGGTGCATGCAGATGTAATCATGTCAGTGGCCCTGTGGCACACCTGCTCATAGGTACAGCCATGGCCACCCATGGCATTTATGTTATCACTGATTTGCTGCCATATTTTCAGCCTCTCTGAAATATTGGGATGACCCTTTCCAAGGAAGAAAGTGCCATGTTGACATAGTATGTCCACTATTATAATGTTTTCTGCCTCACTGAAGGAGGGTCTGCGCAACAATGACAGTTTTGGTCCTAAAACACAACACAATGATAATACTCATAGCTATCACATTACTACAAAGTTACTGTTACCCGATAAAAGAGTAAAGGTAGGTAGTTAGTAGCACCCACTGAAAAAACATAACACATACAACATATGTGAAATACTAACAACAGGCAGGATTAAAAATAAGGAGAGTAGCAAAGGCAACATATCCTTGTATGTGCCTTAGCAGTATATCAACTGCCCCCCCCCCAAAAAAAAAACAGTCCATTCTAGTTTGTGACATAGCAGTAAATTCTATTTGTTTCTCCATCTATTAAAAACAGGCACATGAACCATTCTGCTAATAAAACACATTGGAAATACTAAACATGCATTCAAACTACCTGTCCCTGAAACATTTGTACATACATATGTGTCACACAGCTTATTATTTCCATGTATTGTCAATCACTTGTACCTCTGAAATGGCTTGAGAAACATGGCCATGCTATCAGTACACTTCTAACTAATGTAAAAAGGCTTTGTTTCACATTATTCATTAATATATTCCAGCATATGCATTATGTAGGTTAAAAAACAACAGCATACCTGCTGGAGTTCAATTCATCCTCTGTAAAGATAGCTTGGAAAATAGTTTGCTTTGTTGAACATGTAGAAGTATCCCCACCATCAGTTTGGCAAGCTACACATTTGCCTTTTTATAATGGAGTAGATTATTAATGGACTGCATCTGTCTAGGCTGTGTTTCAGAGATGCTAATTACAGCATAAGCAGCTGAATTGCATGCTAATCAACCAAACTGGTGGAGCTATTCATGAAGTTATAAAACAACCATTTAGACTCCATGCTCTTTTGTTCTGAGAATTTCAAAAGTAATGGAGTACAGAGACACAGAAATTCTACACAAACAGAATGTTAGGAGCTGCTGCTGCTGCTTAACTCCATTTGTATGTGCTACAGGATGCAGGCAAAGTTGCTGCTGCTCCCAATAGGTCTAGACTGAGACAGAGAAGAGTTTTCAGGCCACATTCAACTTATCACAACATACATGACATGGACATTGTAGAGTGCTGCAGGGTGGGCAGGGACACAATACAGGAACCCTGAAACCTCTGCTGGCCTCAACTCAGAGCCACAGACTTTACCTCCTCGTGTATTGGCTGTGTAGTGCTTGCATCACCATCAGTCCTGAACTAACACTGTTTCAACTGCTGCATTTACAAGGTACGTCCTGAACATGTACTGTATTGTATAGTAATATTATGACATGTCCTTGTATTTCATCACTTGGTAGACTAAGCAACTATAAGGTGGGAGATTTCTCCAGCAATTAATGTCACATGTGACAGCAGAGACTTATTTGACTAGTATGTGCTCATTGGTAAGTAGTAGGTCTCAGGCCTCAAAGATTCATATATTGACACCTCCCCAAAGTAATGATGATTACTGCATGCCTTCAGTTTAGCACCATACATCTGAAATGGGAAAACATAACAAGGAAGTCTGAAAGTAATGAGACACATAGCAATTTCCTGCTTTACAACCCCCACAAGATCAAACTGACAGGATGCAAAACAAGGAAAGTAACAAGAGCAACATAGCCTGGTTTGTGCCATAACAGTAGCACAGCCTGAGTCCACCATCTTGCAAAATCATTATACCCTTCCATGTTCCATGACAGGAACCCACTTTGCTCCCCACCACCAAAACAACAGTCTATGTGTGTTTGTGGCATTCAACATTCCATTAATTTGATGGCAACTGCATATCATATTGTCCCCAGTAAATATCCTCACACATTTTAAGGTAAATTATATAGACTGGCTTACACACTGCATGTCTTTGAGTAATGGTCAGATAACTGATGAATTACCAAGAAATATACAAAGGTAGGATACAGCTGTATATTTGCAAGGACTAATCATAGCAGGTTGTGTGACCAGTAAGTGCACCACTTAAAAATATATTACACAGAATACATTTACAAATATCAGGTCATGTCTTGATATCAGTGTACATTCAATTGAACTTGGTTGTGTGAGGAATTACGTCATGTATTTGCTGCTAAGGTGTTTGTGGGGAAAAGTTGGATAAAACCTACTCCTGTTTTGTGACAGTGCATTCCAGTGAGAGTCGGGATCCAGACCTATGATGTCATATCTCATGTGTGCTAACAGTTTCTATTGTGTATGTCATAGATTGATTTTCTGAATTTCAACTAATTCTCCATTTTTTTATACTTTTTTTTTTTTTTTAGAGCTACTGTTTACATGATGTACCGCTTAGCACAAATGGCTTTGGCTATGCGCATTTTGTTTGGGCGTACAGCAGCAGTGCACAAACTGCATGAATGGGAATCCAGTAGCAGACAAGACCCAGACAGCTACACACATACTGTACACCGGATGCATTCAATTAATTCTATTGGCCATCATGCAAACACATTTCCCAGCAGTGCTCACTGTCATGCAATGCGTTTGAGAGATAGTAAACAATGTGCAACACTTTCACATTTTGCAAATCCAGAAATGCGCACTCCCAATAAGAGTGATTGCTACAAATGGTGGAAAAAAAATATTCTACAGGGGTCTTGATCTGTGATAGGCATGGCTGGTGTTCTTGGAGAGGTTTTGAGATTCCGTGCTCAAAGATGGGTTGTCCAGGAGTCCAAAGGGTTTGATGGACTCCTAATCAATGAACATGGGCCCAGGCTGTTGCAGAGGGAATATCATGGCTCAGACTACAAGGTGGAGGCATGGAATAGTCTGTCTCAGGCTATGAACAGTACCACTAGTATCCTCAACACTGGTGAACAATGTAGGAACCACTACAGAGACCTCAGGATGAGGAAGCGGGATACCCTCGACCATTGTATCGAGGAATGTAAGGCTGTGGGCACCCCACAGATGTGTAAGTGTCACTTACAGATACTACTTGTCAAAGTTAAAAGCTGGATGTAGTTAGGATTGGTATGCTTAATGGTATTCTATTGTTTTCTGTTTTTTCCACAGCCATCAGAGACGGGGCACTGAATCTGTGAACCCATGCTGCTAGATTGGCACAGATGCAATGCACGTAGTATGTATGCCTCCCAAAAGTGAGGTTATTTTAGCATTGAAAGTTATGACTCATTTATTTGTTACTTATACAGTTGTATCAAATTGAGTATTCATTTCTTAACTGTAATAGGGAAGTATGCATGCATTGCTCTGGAGGGCAAAACAACAGTTCATTATTACAAAGCAGTCATAAGTTCTGCCCTCAAAATCTGCACTTCCCAAATATATTAAATATATATATAATATATTAAATATGTTAAGGTTTCATCAGTATTGCAATGTAACATCAGGACTGTAAAGCAGTGTCACCACTGGCTTGCTGTAAACTGTAATCAGTATATTTCGACCACACATATGTGCAATATATGCACACATCAAGGATTTCTTACTGCAATATGTAATATATTATGCATCTATTAGAAGCTGGGTAATTTGAACAGTAAAAAAAGGTATTTGTTAGGAGTTTGTAGTGTAAAAAGTAAAGGTAACAGAATAGAAATAGAGTAAAATAATTGTATCCATGTTTTGTATGTCACATTGAAGTTGCTATTATTCACCCCAACATTTTTCTCTCTTTTTTGTTTTTCATTTTTAGGGAGTTTATGTTTTTATTTTTATTTTTGTGTTTACTTTTTTATTTTTTGTTTTTCCCACAGCACAGGAGGATAGGACTGTCCCATGGGATCCACTCCACCAACTCCCCTCCACCAACTACAGCACTGCTGCCCAGCACATCTTGTGCAGTACCTGGTAGAACCTTTTCTGCTGCATCTGCACTTCCTGGCCCATCAGGTAATTCTGCCCCAGAGGACAGGCATGTAGCTCTCTCTGGGTGCAGTAGTCGAGGAGGTGAGTTTATCACCCATGATGAACTACCAGGGATGGTGTGTAGGAATCTTCCTACCTACCCCAACTGGGGTTCCCCAGGGGGTCTATACTCTGACCAATGCTCTTTAATATATTCATCAATTGTTTTCACACTGTGATTCCAAACACTCAAATAGTGCAATATGCAGACGACTCCACTTTAGTCTGCTCTGCTCTTAGCCTTCCTGAGCTCCAGGCAAAAACCCAACTGGCCTTTACAACTACAGAGAACTGGATGCTTCAAAACCATCTCTCCCTTAATGCCAATAAATCCAAAATCCTTCTTTTCTCCCCCTCAAAAGCCATCCCTCTCGACAAACAATCCTTCAATATCATCAGCCATACCAACTCCACTATTGAAGTTCTTCCTTTTACTAAACTTCTTGGGGTTACCATTGATGAACACCTGAAATTCAATACGCATGTCCAACTAAATATTAAGAAAACCCATCAGAAACTTGGTATGCTATACAGAAACTCTCACTTTCTCTCTCCTTCTACAAGGCAAACTCTCACCACTGCCTACTTACTACCATCACTATTGTACGGTGCTCCACTACTAACCAACCTCTTTTTCGCCATCTCTGCAAAACTAGAAATCTGTTTCAACAAAATCTCTAAATTCGCTACTAAATCTAACCACTCCTCCCACCATTGTACCTCTCTCCACATACTAAACTGACTAGAGCTTCCCAACTACCTTGACTACCTCCAACTCACTACAGCCCACAAATTAATCTTTAAACCTACTGCATGCCCTGCTCTAACAAATATATTACCATTTTACACACCTCACAGACCCCTAAGATCTGCCCAACTAAATCTACTTTCTGTATACAAACCAAAACGTCCCGCTGGCCAGTTTCTCCTATCCTTTTCCTTAGCCAGAAAATGGAACTCTCTCCCACCCTCACTACAAATCTCTAAAATCCTTGCACACTTCAAATCCCAGCTCCATTCCTACCTATCTCATAATTGGAAATGTAATTACACTCTGCCTACCTAATTCTGCTATTGTTTCTTACACATGTACTTCCTCATGTACCTCTACACCATGCTGTTTTTTCTCTACAGCTGCCCTTCTCTGAATCTAACATAATAGGTTCATAGGTTCATAGTTTAGTACTAAGCTAACTGCCCTTGTGAGCCATTTAAGGCAAACACCTTAGCCATTAAACCACCCTCCCAACCCCCAAAATCACACACTTGTCATTTGCAGGATTCAAACCCCTATCTAACTATGTTATGACACTCGAGACAGACACATTAGCAGAGTGTGCTATTCCCATTACTATATAACATCAAAACCTTGAATGCATATAATGTAAATACTGTACATAGCTTACTATCTCTACTCTTTCTCTCCCTATATGGGAATATTTCTGTTTTCCACCTACATATAAGGTTGATACTAAGAGATGATGCTAACTAGCTAAGATAATCATCTCTGCTATTTGTGTACTCCACTTTGCTACTAAACAACTGCCTCTTTCTCCACTGCACATCTGCCTCTCTCTGCTTGCACCAGAATCTATTTCTATTAAACAACTGCCTCCTTCTCTACTGCTCAACTCCCTCTCTCTTCTTTCACCACAATCTTGAATGTATACATAGTACACACAGTACTTTCCACCTTTATTTCTCCCACATTCTACAAAACCTATACTTACTACTATCTTTCAAATATTCAGTCTTTGCAACTACTAACAGAAGATTTACAATATTGATAGATTTTAGTATTTTGTTCAGATTATTCTGCTGCTTCAGTTCAACTATATGCTGTGCAAATGGCTCTCTAATCAACTATGTATGTATGTTATGAAGAGTGTTCATTTTTTGCATTTGTAATTTGCTACAGCTCAGTATATAATTCTACATTTGTTTTTTATATAATTATATGTTTGATTTACTTGTATGTAATGCAAAGCTTTTCTTCCCGGGCCTCCACTGAAAATGGGCTCCTTGAGCACAATGAACATCCCTGGTCATCAAACTGGAAATAAATAAATAGGACAGTGCACTGCATTGTTGGTGAATGCCTATGCCAGCTGGAGATACTGCTCTCCATCATTGCATTAAATAATACAAGGAGATGCAGATGTCAGACACTGTAGTCATAGGCACAGTGACGTGACAGTGATGACTGTCCAGTGGGTAAGGACTTGATTCTCACTGTCACCCAACTTCACGTCCATAAGTTCGCAATATCCCCACCCTCATCCCATCCATGATGTTCACCCACCTCATGTGTCCTTCACCATCTCTGTCTCTTGTCTTATTTGTCTTGCCTGTCTGCAATTGCTTCCTCACCTGCCCAAATTACCTCACCCAGACATTCCTACTGCCCTTCCCCAACATTCCTGTCTCTTACTCCAAAAAAAAATGGGGCTCTGTCACCACAAAAATTATTGTCCCATACATAGCTCTCCATTTTGCACATATGTCTTCATGACATACATAATTCTGTCCAATTTTCTATACAGCAGGTTGTGTTGTGGTCATCCTTCTATCTGGAAGTTACAGAGAAAGAAATGGGAGAGACAAGAAAGTAGTGAAATGGGCAGCAAGCAGGGGAAAGAATAAAGTGAAAACAAGGCAGGTATATGCAGGAAGGATGTAGTAAAGAACCATAGTGATCCATTTTTTCCAGAATGAAACATGCAAATTTGGTTGAATTTAGACTATTACTCCCAGAGAGAGGGGTGACTACAACACAATCTGTTGTACAGAGAATTGTATAATTTGAAAGAATCATGTGTGTCATGAACACACACGTGTGTGAAACACAGAGTTAAGTATGGGATGATTTTTTTTGTGAAACAGGTGCCCATTTTTTTTTTTGAGAAAGAGAGGGGAATGTTGGAGAAGGGATGTAGGAATGTCTGGGTGAGGTAAGTTGTCAGGTGAGGAAGCAATTGCAGACAGACAAAACAAGCAAAAAAAGAGACAAGGATAGTGAAGGATATAATGTGGGTGAACACTATGGATGGGGAGAGGGATGGAAAATCTCATTCCCATGCACTTTGAGGTGGTTGACAGTGAGAATCTAGACCTCTCCCAGTGGACTGTCATCACTGCCACTTCACCGCACTACTGGCTGAGTGCCCGATTTCTGCACCTCCTACGTGTGCTCTGCACAAGGATGGACAACAGGTGCACCATCCCACATAGGCATGTGCCAACAGTGCTGCTAAAAATCCTATACACCATCCCTGGCAGTTCATCATGGGTGATAAACTCACCCCCTCTGTGACTGCATCCAGAGAGAGCCAAAGGCCTGTCCGCCGGGGCAGGACTACCTGAGCAGCTGGCTAGGTAGTGTAGAGGTGGCAGAGGGGGGGTGCATGCTGGGCAGTGGTGCTGTAGCCAGTGGAGTGGGGGCAGGTGCATTCCATGGGTCAGTCCTACCATGCTGTGCTGTGGGAAAAACAAAAAATAAAAAGTAAACAGAAAAAAAGAAAATAATAGCCCCCCCCAAAAAAAACTAAAATAATAAACACAAGAAAGAGAGAAAAGGGTTGGGGTGAGAGAAAAAAGGGAGAACATTAGTAACTTCATATGTGACATACAAAGCATTGATACAATTATTTTATTCTATTCTGTTATCCTTACTTTTAACACTACAAACTCCTCTAACAAGTTTATTCCTTACTTTTAAGACTACCCAGTTTATTACAGAGGCACACTGTAGTACAGATTGTAGACACCAATCCTTGTGTGCATATATTGCACATATGTGTGTTTCAATTTTACTGATTACAGATTAAAGAATGTCATTTGTGCCACTGGTATAGAGGAATGAAGTTACACTCCAATAACAATGAAAACATAACAGTATTGTGTAAGTGCATTTTTTGAACCCACAATGGATGACTATGCTAAAATACTTCTTTTGTCCCACAGACTATTGCATGCATACTGTTACTTTTACAGTTTAGAGATGCATGTATACTGTTATTTGAGAATATGGCATGATTGCTTTGTACTACAGACTACAGCATGCACAGTTTCTTTTACAGTTGGGATATGCCTGCTCAATTTGATGCAAGTCTATTAAATACCAACTAAGCATTTCTCAACTTTTAATGCTACAAAATTACTATAAAAAGTATTATTATTATTATTATTATTAAAATACTATTTTAAGCAGTACTGTTCTGATGCATACATACCACATGCTTCTCGCATCTTTGCTAGAAGAACGGCATGGGATTGAACATTCAAGACGCTCTGCTCAGCAGCTGTGGAGAAAACAGAAAAGAACAGAACACAAGTATGAATACCAGTCTTGACTATATTCAGCTTTTAACTGCTAAAATTACTCAAAATTGATACCTACACATCTGTGGGGTGTCCCCTGCCCAACATTCCCCATTCCAAAGCTCAAGGATATCCTGCTTCCTCCTCCATAGATCATCAAAATGATGCCTGCATTGCTTACCTGTGTGAGTGATACCTATCACACTGGTTAAGGCCCTGGCAACCCTATTCCATGCTCAGATCTGCTCTGAGCTACAACCGAATGGCATGGATTTATATTCTGAGCTGGAACAGACCTGCTGCACCAACCTAGGCCCATGCTCTCTAACTAGGAGTCCAACAAAAATCTTGGACTCCTGGACCCCAACGCAGCACCCAAATGTGCACACCCTCTCCAGCAACTCCAGATATGCCTGCCATAGTTCAAGCTTAATGTCTACTGAGCATTTTCCACCAATTGCAGTTTATATGATGCTGTTTCCCACCTATTCCACATCTTGTGCTTACTGAGAGAGCTCTCATTTTGAATTTGCAACATTTAAAAAAGTTGTGCATTGCTTACCATTGTGCAAACACAGTAGGTAAGCATGCGTGCTGCCAGGAACTGTGTTGGTGCAATAGTAAGCAATGCACAACAGTGGTAAACAATGCAACTTCTAGTTGATTTGGTATACAAACTGTTGTATAAATGGGATAGTCAATTTTATCATATCATAAGATAATAGGAAGTTACTAGACTAATGGCCTGGGACCCGTACAAGCCTAGCCAAGAGTTTATCACCACAAAAGAAACCTCAGTCAGGTCAGTACTCATTGCCTCTATCATTGAGGGATACAGATGGAACCCCTGGGACAAATTTGTGGTTTTCCATCCACTCATCAAGGTTGCACTTGAAGAGGGTCAGCAAGCTACTCTGTTTGATATGTATGGAAAGTCTATTCCAGAGACAGATCAGCTGCTGGGAGACAAACCTGACTCTCCAGCAGGTTTTGTTGATGTTGCATATTAGATTTAGTCCTTTCAAGTGGTAATGGACAAATAGTTAGATTTATGGATATGGAGCATCTCTAGGAGGGCAGGGTCTGATATTACCTTGTAGGCATTACACAGATCATCTCTGAGCAATCTGCACAATACCTATAGAGTGATAAGTGATTTGAGCCTGTTTGCATAAGACAGGTTTTGGAGGCCATGGATTCTCTTTGTGAGGTATTTCTGTGGCCTTTATTGTTGGTGCAAGTGTTTGGAAAGGTACATACCAAATGGGGCATTATACTCAATTATTGGCCTAATGAGGGAGGAGTGCAGAGAAGTAATCACCTCCTTTTTTCTGGATGCAATCCCTTTACTTATGAGATGAACCAAGTAAAAGTCTTTTATGACCACTGCCGCTACATGATGATCGAATGTGAGATTGTTGTCAACCTGAGTATCTATGTCTCTCACCACCAATTGTGTGCTTAGGGGGTTGCCGTTGATGTTCATAGGTTCAGAGGTTAGTACTAGGCTATCGGCCCTAGGGCCTATGCAAGCCTAGCCATAACAATTCCCTGGTTATTTCTTCCCACACTGTTTACTTCCCTGGACCCCTGTCTAGCAAGGTGACTGACGTGATCCCCGGGGGTGAATTTCCTTTCTCCCATCCAATCATCAAGGTTCCTTTTGAAGAGGGCCAAAGAGGCACTCTGCTTGACATGTATGGGCAGTCTATTCCAGAGTCTGGGGAGTCTCTGGGTCAAGAACCTATCCCTCCAGCATGTTTTGTTTATTCTGATGACAAGGTTTAGATCCCTGGAGCATGTGGCTCTGAGGAATTAGGATTTCTTTAAGTGTAGCATGCCCAACAGCTCTGGTTTTGACAGGGCCTGGTATGTTAAGCAGAGATCACCTCTGAGTAGACGATATGCAACAGAGTATAGCTGGAGTTTTTTAAGGTGGTCAGCATAGGGCATCTGCTTTAGGCCTGTGATTCTTTTAGTGAGGTATTTCTGCAGCCTTTCCAGTTGTTGCAGATGTCTTGAGAGGTACATATCAAACAGGGCATTGTATTCTATAATGGGTCTAATGAGGGATGAGTACAGTGGGACAATGACTTCCTTTTCCTGGATGAAAAGCCCTTAGTGATGAGGTGTGCCACATAGAAGAATTTCCTGACTGTTGCAGCAATGTGGTTATCGAAGGTGAGACCATGGTCCACCTGTGTCCCTAAGTCTCTTATCACACTTTCAGTGTTTAGTGTACTGCCACCTATGTGGTAATTCATGGGTACATGTTTTTTTCCCAAAGGGGATAACTATATTTCTTGGCATTGAGCTTGAGTCCATGGCTCTGGCACCAAGCATCTGTTTCTGTAAGGCCCTTTTCTAGAGTATTCACATCATTTGGGGATTCAATAATAGCTCCCAGTTTGCAGTCATCTCTGAACTTTGTTAGCCAGAGTCCCTTAGTGTTGCCCTGTACTTCAGAGAAGTAGATGCCAAACAAGAGCAGTCCCTTGACTGAACCCTGAGGCACTCCACTTGTCACTTGTCTGGAGATGGATTTGGAGTCGGCTACTTTTACAGTGTGGGTTCTGTCAGTAAGCCAGTTGGCAACCCATCAAGTGACATAGGGATTAATGCCCAGCTTAGTAAGTCTGTCTATGATTCCAGAGTGGGGGATGGTGTCAAAGGCCTTGGCGAGGTCCAGATAGGCTGTGTGGACCACCTTACCTTCGTCTATGGCTCTGGAGACTGATTCAAAGAAGTCAATCAGGTTCAGGAGACATGATCGACCCTTCATGAACCCAAACTGGGTGGGGTCCAGTGTTTGAAGGTTGCTAATGTCTTTGTTTATAAGTTCCATGATAATACATTCCATGGCCTTGCAGATCAGGCTTATCAGACTGATGGGGCAGTAGTTCCCAGGATCCAAAGTGGATCCCCCCTTGTGGAGTGGGATAACTGTAGCTGTGCGCCTCTCAGTGGGCACGAAGACTGAGGTGAGGCTATGATTAAACATGACACTTAGGTGAGGTGCCAGTTCATTTTGTAGTTCATGTAATACACAGCCTGGGATGTCATCTGATCCCATGGATGTTGTATTCTTAGCTTTGGAGAGTGTGTTTTTTACCTGTGTGACCATTATTACTGGAATTTGGCAATCTTCCGGTATTGAGATGGGCTGTTTAAGGGGTGAGGGGGGGTGAAGCTGGCACTGAATTGATCTGCCAGGATATTGGCAATATCCTTGGGATCAGTATATTTAATGCCATTCTGTTGTAGCTCAGAGCAGATCTGAGCATTGCCATTTAGATTCTTGACATAGTTATAGAATGCCTTGTGGTTGTCTTTGAAATCGTTGGCAATTTTATTTTCATAACTAGCTTTGGAGAATTTTATGAGGGATCTCAGCTTCTTACTGAGGCTGGTAAGGGAGTTTTTTGCATCCAGGGATTTTCCTCTTTTCTGCAACAGTTTCTTCCTTTTGTTGTAAAGTTTGTTTATGGCAGGGGACCACCAGATTGGCTTCCATTTTTTGGAGGAGAGCATCTTGGTTCTGTTTGGGATGGCATGATTTATGCTTGAGTGGATGTACTCGTACAGTGCCTTAGTGTAAGATTCAGCAGTTGAACTTTCAGTTCCCATCTGCATGGATGTCATGAGGTTTGTCACTTCTGACTTGAGTAGCATGAAGATGGCTTTGGAGAAGTTTTTTATGGAGGTTTCCTTACTGGAGGGTGGGGGTGGGATGTGGATGTTAAGGGTCATTAGCTTATGGTCAGACCTGACCAACATGGTAATCAGTAGGGGCCATGTTTTTGCCCAATAGTATGATAATACATTTTTGTGCATTTAACTTAAGGCCATGACTTTGGCACCAGTCATTTGTTGCTGTGAGACCCTCTTGCAGTATGTTAACATCATTTGGGGAATCAATGACAGCACCCAACTTATAGTCATTCGCAAACTTGGTCAGTCACATGCCTTTTGTCTTTGCCTGGACCTCTGCGAAGTAGATGCTGAACAGTTAGGGTCCCGGAGAGATCCATGGGAACAACACTAGTGACAGATCTGCTGTCGGAGGTGGAGCCATCTTTTTTGACCTTGTGGGTTCTATTAGTGAGCCAGTTGGTCACCCACCCAATGAGATAGGGATTTACACCAAGTTGTGTTAGCTTTTCTATGATGCCTGAGTGGGGACGTGTGTCAAAGGCCTTAGTCAAGTCAAGATAAACTGTATATACTGACTTCCTCTCATCCAGGGCCTTGGTAGCAGTCTCAAGGAAGTCAACCAGGTTCAACAGACAAGTTCTACCCTTGATGAATCTGAAACGGATGGGGTCAAATGCTTGGAGATTGCCTATGTCCTTGTTTATGAGATCCATAATAATATGCTCCATGGATTTACAGATCAGACATGTCAAGCTAATGGGCTGATAGTTTCCAGGGTCAGAAGTAATACCACCTTTGTGCAAGGGAATGACAATGGCAGCTCTCCACTCTGCTGGAATGAAGCCTGTACTTAGGCTGTGGTTGAATAGGGTGCTTAATAGTAAAGCTAGTTCTTGCTGGAGATGATGCAGAATACAGCTTGGGATACTGTCAGGTCCCATGGAGGCTGTGTTCTTTGCCTTGGATAGGGCCTTTAACACTTGATCTACAGAGATGTGAGGTGCAGGACAAGTATTGGGGGTGTTGAATGGGCCTTTGGGGGGGATGGGGGGTGAAGTTTGTGCTGAACCTACCTACTTGCAGATTGGCTAAGTCAACAGCATCAGTGTAGGTGGTACCATTAAGTACTAATTCAGAACAAACCTGGACTTTGCCATGGAGGTTCCTGATGTAACTGAAGAAGGCTTTGTGTTTTCCCTTTGTTTCAGAGGCTAGTTTCAGTTCATAATTGGCTTTGAAGGTTTTCCCTAGTGATCTAATTTGCTTGCTGAGGCTGAGGAGGGAGTTTTCCAGTTTGGAAGTTGTTCCTTTTTACCCCTGAACAACAGTTTCTTCCTTTTGTTGTAAAGTCTGTTGATAGAGGATGTCCACCAGACAAGTTTGTGTTTCCTTGAGGAGCAGGTTTTAGTTCTGTTGGGTATGGCTGAGTCCATGCAGTTGTACAGATGCTTGTATACTGCACTGGTGTACTGTTCAGCATAGTTGTCTGCATCCTCTGAGGGGGTGGTGGTGTGAAGCTACTGATACCCACCCTTAGGAGATTATAGTCAGTTTTTGAGAAGTTTTTTTTTCCTGGTTATGGCTGGGGGGGGGATAGAAACTTTGAATGAGACAGACCTATGATCCGATCTCACCAGAGAAGAACTTACTATGGGAGTGGTGCAGCGGTCACTCATGTTGGTGTCCAGAATGTTATCTCCCCTTGTGGGGAATGAGATAAGCTGGTCTAGTGTGTTAGAACTGATGAAGTCAAGGACTGTTTGGGTGAGTGCATTAGTGCAGGAATAGTTCACCCAGCCTATGGTGAGGTAGTTGAAGTCACCAGGAATCTGGGTGCTAAGGGGTACCTTGATGGAGTCAAGTAGGTCAAGGTAGGAAGAGTGGATGTCCTGAGTCATGGAGGGGGATCTATAGCTGGCTATAACTTGGATGGGTGCCTTGCCAACTGTCAGTTGCACTTGGAGTAATTCCAGTGCATCATGCTGCCAAACCAGTCTGGAGGTGTGCCTGTCCTTAATGAAGATAGAGACTCTACCACCCTTAGTCTTCCTGAACTCATTTTGGCATCGGAATTTGTGGAATGAGGTATAACCTTGTAAGGCAGGGGTGCTCTCTGCAGCCCTGAACCAAGTTTCCATGATCGCACAAACATCGGCATCTTCCAGTGTGAGGAGAGCCTCCAGTGAGTGCATTTTCAGGTTAAGGCTCCCAGCGTTAAGCAGTATTACTTTGAATTTGCTTTTTGACAGATCTTTTTAGTCGGAAAATTTATCTTTGGGACATTGCCTAAAAAAGGCACAATGGGCGAGGCAAGAGCCTTGGCCAGGATCCTGAATCCCAAGGGTAACAAGTGGAGGCCATTTCTGGCAAAGCATCAAGACCTGTCAGCCATGTCATCCCAGGCAGACAGATACTGGACCCCCTTGGAAAGACACCAGAAACTAAGCCAATTGTTGACTGCCTGGGACACATACTCTTAGAGCTCAATCGTGTCTCTCTTCATATAGTCCAGGGAGGTACGTCTCAAGTCATTCACACCAACATGTACAATGACAGAGTAATATCTGTACCTGTTGTGGAGAGACTTAAGTGCATGTGTGATGTGGCGGATTCTGGAACCTGACAGACAACTGACTGTGACCTTCTCCTTGTTGAGGCTTGTGAGGGGGACATTGGTGTGTCTCACAACTGAGTCACCAATTACTAGTATGTTTGGTTTATTTTTATGCTGCATTAGTTTATTGCTCTGCCTTATGGGCTGTGTTTGTGAGACACTGCTGTGTTGTCTGCTATGTGTGATGTATTTGGTGTTGTGTGTGGAATGTTTGTGAGTGTGTTTTGGAGGTCTCTGTTGTTTAGATAAGTTTTTTATGTATATATACAGTTCTCCTACACCTGCAGCTTTTACAAGAAGAAGATGAAAAAAACAGTTGTTTATCTTGCACTTCATTGCTAGAATCTGCACTCTAACAACAATAAAACAAAATGTTCACACCCTCTACTCGTACCCCATACCATCTGCACTCCACCCCTACACTTAACACCTGCTGCAACAGGATTAGTGAGACAGATATCTGCTATCTTAGTAGTTATTGAAAAGTTATCACTCTTAACAGTAGCGTAACACCTGTTAACATGGTTGCATGATACACAATATTAATTGAATATATCTGGTTCATATGTGTGGGTGTCTGGGTCCTGTCAACAAGCTGGCTGGTCCATTTCTTCAGTCCGTGTGCTACTGCACTTCATGCAAGCCAGGTAAGCACAGCTAAACATGTTTATGCCAAGCAGTGCATCACTCAAGCTTTGGCAAAAAAAATTTAAATAAAAGATAAAATGAATTAGTTTATACACAAAAAGGAGACTGTCCGCAGTTTTTCAGAATTTCCAGATATTTGCATCATATATTTAGCCTTTTCCTTGTAAAATGGGTGGTTTATTGTGAAATCACTGAAGATTGCAGTCAATATATCATGACATACATATTTGTGTTCCGTACTTCATGTCTTTCAGAAAATGCATACTTGCCCTTTGCACTGAAATGATCCAAATTCACTATACAGGTTTCATGGCCAGTAACACTGGGGCAAGCCACAAAACCTTCCATATGTGCGCCATGCTTCATTAATATTCATGGCGCAAGATTGCTCGATACACAGTAAAGTGTACACGAATACACTCTGTGTAGGCTCTGCGCGGAACCTACACGGAGTTTATTGAATCCGGCAGATTGTCCCTGCCGATAACTAGTTGATATTAATGGATCCTTTTGTAGGAGAGGCATGGGAACACAGATAAGTTAAATGATTTGCCTGATTCAGTGTCGCATATCATATAAGCAAATGCTGATAAGATTCATACCCTGTGATCCATCTCTGTACCCCATTTCTTACCTGCAATGCTGTACTGTCTCAAGAACTGTATGATTGACAGTCTTTAGCAATTAATGTTTAGGGGCATAAGACAAAATTTATTTATTTATATTTACATCTGTTAACCAGATTAGTCCGATTGGGCTCAGAGAGCCCTTTTTCAGTGGAGACCCAAGGAGAAAAGCTTCAGGAAAGTAATTAGTAAAAATAAGAAAAAAAAAGCTAACAATTCAAGTTGTAAAATACTTAACAGTACAAAAACAGAATAGAGAAAGAGAAGTATACAACAGGAATTTTACAAAGCAAAAATACAGTATTTTGAGAATGCAGAAGAAATATGTTTGAGAAATTTGGTTAGCATTCAGTTACATACAAGGAAATATAGCAATGCCTTAAAATAAAAAATATTTTCTAATATGTAATATATAATTAAAAGTAACATCATGACATAGTGCGTCAAAGATGCATTTAATAAGCATAGGTATTAACTGCAGAAAGAGTAATATGTGTAGACAGTTTAGACAGGAAATACCAGGCAGATATGTTAATCAAGAGAAGAAGAAAAATTCATTAGATTATTTACTGACAGGTACAGATCCAAGCATGTTGTAAATTAATTTTTAGTTGCTTTTTGAATTTGCCACTTTTGATAGTGGAAAGAAGGGACAATAGAAGTTTGAATGACTGTAAAGTATTTTTCCAAAATTTTTGTTTGGATTGGTCACCTGAAGTAGGATTTGTTGTGTGTTTCTGAGGTCACTAGTGCATGTGTAGGGTGTCAGTATGGATGTAAGGGCAGGGCAGGAGTTGGGGCTATTCAGGATGCTATATGCAATTTGTAGTTGTGATATTTGAAGCATGTGGGGGAGCTCAGGCCATCTTAAGCTTTTCAGGGATATACAATCATGAGATTTGTAGGTATTACTGACTGTGATTTTGGCTATCTTGTTATAGGTGGTTTCTAGTTTGGTTAAGAGATCATTTTGGAGGTTAGTATGGGAGCAGCATATAGCAGGGATGGTAGAATAAATGAGCTAGTATAGGTCTAGATTTTTATGTATATATTTGTTGTTGCGGTACAGAAGACCTAGTTTTTGATTGGACTTTTTGATACAGTTTAAGATATGTAGGTTGAATTTTAATTGGTCATCTATAGTAACACCAAACAATTTGGTGTTTGAGTTGGCCGTGATAATTGTATTATCTAAAGATGAGATGATGAAGTTATCTTTAGCTGGATTGAGGTTTTTTGGATGTAAAAGGAGAAGCTTGGTCTTTTAGGGGTTGAGAAGCAGGTTGTTTTCAGCTAGCCACTGTTCTATTAGGTACAGAGATTGTTGAGTGACAATGTGGAGATTTTGTATATTGTCAGAGGTGTTAAAAATTGTGGAATCATCTGCATACTGTATTAAGGTAGAATGTGGGCAGGAGACGTGGAGGTTATTTGTAAATATATTAAAAAGTAGGAGGCCCAGGACAGATCCCTAGGGAACCCCGGTCTTAACAAATACTTCTTGTTATACTGTTTACTTTTTGTTGGTGTATTTCTTTATTTGTTTAACACGCAAGTACAAGAAGCATTCAAGAATTCAGAAAATGTATCTGTTTTTGTTGATTCCAGACTTATACACAACTTGTCAATATTTCATCAGCAAACATTTCAAGGACAGCATGGAAAAGCACTTCCTGGACGGCAGTGAAGGACTGTTGTAAAAGGTACTGTCAAAGAACACTTCTGAAGTAAATGTGTTTTTCAGACTGTACAGCCTACATGGAAATGGGCACGTAAGCCTGAAAAATGCTTTACTAAGCTTTAAGTAGAACAAGCTGTGTCTGAATAGTCTGCAAACCAAGTAGAGGGCCAAAAAAAAAAAAAACACTGACCTTGTAAGTCATTCTCTTGCTTGCTAAACTCTATCAGTTCTGCCAGCTACCACCTTCTTTTTTGTGTTAAGATGCTTGACAAAACTTTTCCTATAGTAGTTAAATACCCGTATGGAAGTTCAAAGATAATAAGTGATCACCAACCTGCATATGTTGATATGCTGAAGACACAATAAATCTGATACTGATTCAGCATGGAAACAAAATGCTTCATTAAAAGGTTTCTAATTATCATGCAGACACTTTTATTTTACAGTTTCTAAGTCTATAAATACGCAGATGATAGATTCATTGAAGACAAAAATATGTATTTGTCAGCCAGTAAAAAACTAGGGAGTAGCACTCCTCAAAAGGAACTAAGATTTCTAAACAAATGTTTACTGCAGATTTTTAAAATAACCAACAGCATGTGGAAATTAATCGCAAGGCAAACAAATGCAGTTAATATACTATAGTTAACTGCTGTCATATATATAGGTTTTAGCTAAACAGATTTCAGCTTTAAAAATGTGCAGCTCTGTTTTGAATGACATCACACTGTTTGCTGTATAGTATTTCATGAGGGAAATCCTGAAAAGCAGACAGCCGTGATGAAACATTAAAACATGGGCCTATATGAGCAAATGAATGGAAAATGGTTGATCAGAGCAAACTGTGAGGCCCCAACATAAATCAATGTACCTGTGATGTGTTTTAAAAGATGATGAGTGTGAAGACAGTTCCAGTGTGTGAAGGCCAACAGTTAATTTCTAAGTAGGAGAAATCCAATGTTCAGGGTGGACTATGCAGATTTTATAAACAAATGAAGAACTTTGAGGCAAACTACTCTGCTACATCATTAATTTCTCTGTCTGACATTACCAATCTGTCATTTCTGCAGCAGAAGGCAGAACTCTTTAAATGTCAGCAAAAGGTTTGACAACTTTACAGCTTTCAGGCACACTGCAGACTTTGTGAAGTTGGTCTAGTTAAGGTTACCAAGCTAATAAAATTCTACTTGAAGTGGCAGGGAGCCAACTATTACATACAGCAATGGCATCCTAGCTCATGTGGTAAATGTTAAAATAAGCAGTTACATGTTGGAACGTGCAGCAGGGCTGAAGCAAACAAGGAACAGATGTGTTACTGAGAGCTTAAACAATTAGCAAAGTATGCATTGCTTGAAATGGTGCCTACCATGAAACACTGCAGCATATTATTAGGAAACCTGGAACACTTAGATTACAGTATCACACCCATCTCAACCTTCTTTCAGTTATAGGAGGGATATCCGAGTTATCAGGTATGTACACTAATGGACCCAGAACCTTAGAATAAGGAACTCATCCATAAGCTTTGAAATACTCATTCAGAACACTGTGAAAGCTGTACTATTACTAGTCCAGACTTTCTGGAGACTATTATAGAATATGCTGAATTAATGCTGTAAAATCTGAACATACTGCACCATCTGTGTGTGTGTGTGTGTGTGTGTGTGTGTGTGTGTGTGTGTGTGTGTGTGTGTGTGTGTGTGTGTGTGTGTGTGTGTGTGTGCATGTGGTACCTTTAATAGATGAGACGGAACATGGGCAGTGCAAATTTAATATAAAATGAGGAGTTATGATGTGTGTAAATGTACAGTTTGCAT
This sequence comes from Protopterus annectens, assembly GCF_019279795.1. Classification (NCBI taxonomy): domain Eukaryota; kingdom Metazoa; phylum Chordata; order Ceratodontiformes; family Protopteridae; genus Protopterus; species Protopterus annectens. Next base: position 668,206,335 of record NC_056734.1, read on the forward strand.
ATGCCTAAGTCTCCCCTTTAAAAGGAATGTCTACCTGTTTTTAGTAGCAGAACTTAATTATGGACAGCTGAAAGGTATGTTCATTACATCATTATGTCTTTTGTCTCAAACTCCTTGAGTTATTTGGTGTTTATAACAAAAATTAAAATTAAAACTATAATGGTCAAGAATTACCAATAAGAAAAACTTGGAATCAGAAAGAGAGAAATATAAATATTTGCTTGTTTTACATTTGAGTTGGTTTTGTCAGACTCTTTGCAAATTTTATCTTTCATCTGCCTAAACTTCAAAGTTCAGCACAATGAAATTAAAATCTTCCAGCAGCAAACACATTTCTCCAAAGTATCAGATTAGCATGCCTAGATCTCTGCAGTGGGATTTGTGCAGGATTTTCTCATGTGAAACATGAATATTTTCTTCATGCAAAACTATGGCCTGTCTTTCAGGACCCACTGCTAGATTGCCTGACATCATGGCAGCCTATATTTTGTGTGTGTGTGTGTGCATCCACGCATGTGCGTGGGTGCCTGGGTGCGTGTGTGTGTGTGTGTGTGTGTGTGTGTGTGTGTGTGTGTGTGTGTGTGTGTGTGTGTGTGTGTGTGTGTGTGTCTGTGTAGTACCTTTTATAGACTAGATGGAATGGGGGCAGTGCAAATTTAATACAAAGTAAGGAGTTATCCTTAGTATCCCAGCAATCCACTACTTTCTCCTGCCCCAACTCTGCCCAGTATTTCAATAATCCACATCTCAACCCTATCTAGCTTTGCCAATAACCTTTTTCTCTTCCCCTTCTACGTCATCCCCACTTCCCAGCCCTCCTTCTTTATCCTCACTCTCACCTTCTTCACTATCTTGCTGGCTTACTTTTCTTCTCTTCCTTCTTCTTACGTTGTCTCCCCTTCTACTACCTGCACCCACTCATACTCATTTCATCTTACAACTCCTGCTCTCTCTACTTCCTTTCACCTTTTTCTATTTTTCTCTTGTACTTTTCTTTCCAGAAAATAATATAGCCAACCTGATTTGACTCTTGTGTGTTATTCTTTTTTTCTCACTTAATTTTTCTGAGGCTAAATGTCTATTTATGAAAGTAAAATCTATCTGTCCTCAACCTACTTTGCATTGCACAGCTATTTCATGTTTTTTCCTAGCTATCTGATGTAAAAATTTAACTCTGCTTTTGTTGACTTCATCTGTTATTTTCTCATGTTTGAAGCTTTTCTCCCCGGGCCTCTGCTGAAAAAGGAGAGTTGTCAGACTTTTCCTGGTTGACAAATGTCAAAATAAATAAATACATGAAAACATTATGATATTTTCAGTTTCCTCACCACTGGCAGCCTCATTAGTTATCCATCTATGAAATGACAGTGACTCAACTTTGCTTCTGACTATGGGCACATCAGTATAATTGTTTAAAGTGGATGAAGACCCACTAAGTACATTTCCTGGGTGACCACAGATTCTTAATATGGCTAAGTAACTTCATCAGTGTTTGCAATTAGGTAACAGAAACTGAGATCTTCAACCCTAGCCCTGCAGTTCATTGCTAAGTACTGTAAACTAGTTGCTATACAGGTTCCTTAATACAAGTGCAACAGCACATTTTGAGAGTCCTGAATATATAACATATAAAGTCCTATATCAATGGTAGAACTGTGGATTATATAAAATATAAAGTCCTATATCAATGGTAGAACTGTGGATTATATAAAATATAAAGTCCTATATCAATGGTAGACCTGTGGATTATATAAAATATAAAGTCCTATATCAACGGTAGAACTGTGGATTATATAAAATATAAAGTCCTATATCAACAGTAGAACTGTGGATTATACAACATATAAAGTCCTATATCAATGGTAGAACTGTGGATTATATAAAATATAAAGTCCTATATCAATGGTAGAACTGTGGATTATACAACATGTAAAGTCCTATATCAACGGTAGAACTGTGGATTATATAAAATATAAAGTCCTATATCAACGGTAGAACTGTGGATTATATAACATATAAAGTCCTATATCAACGGTAGAGCTGTGGATTATATAAAATATAAAGCCCTATATCAACAGTAGAACTGTGGATTATATAAAATATAAAGTCCTATATCAACAGTAGAACTGTGGATTATATAAAATATAAAGTCCTATATCAATGGTAGAACTGTGGATTATATAAAATATAAAGTCCTATATCAACGGAAGAACTGTGGATTATATAAAATATAAAGTCCTATATCAACAGTAGAACTGTGGATTATATAAAATATAAAGTCCTATATCAACGGTAGAACTGTGGATTATGAAATTCAGTGTTACATTAGCACCACCATCCCTGCTACCTGCCTCTCTCATTCTCTCTCTCTCTCTCTCTCTCTCTCTCTTCCTCCCCCTCTTTATCTCTGTCAAATCTGATATACCATAACCTTAGATGTGTGGTGGTGCTGCTGTAGCATTTTCGCCTCACAGTAAGACATTGTCCTGTTCGATTCTCAGCTAAAGCGTCTTCTGTGTGGAGACATGCGTGAATGGGCATACCTTAGTTGAAGGTTGTGCGTCAGAGCTGGCAACTCTGCACGTAAAAATCTACTGCCAATCATTAGCGGACTGGAGTTCCACTGTGGTGACCCCTAAATGGGAAAAGCCAAAAGACACAACAACAACAACAACAACTCCAAATTCATTATTAAACTTGACAACAACAACAACTCCAAATTCATTATTAAACTTGCTCAGTTTTAAGAATTTCAGTTACTATAAATGGAATTAGAAATGGGACCCAGTGAAGATAGTTTGCCCTTAATTCCATCTCAAGGATCTTTAAAAAAAGGAAATTAAACAGCTCTTATACATAGAGTACCTGAATAACTGTGGTGTTCTTTCATTATTGCAAACAGCATCCATTTAGGGTAAAATACATGACACCCACTGCAATCTTAAAGATCTGTCTGAAGATAACTAGTTCCTCATTTCATCAGTGGATCATAACTAGCTAGGAGATATTTTATATTTACATACTCAGTAAAGCTTTCAGCACAGTTCCAAAATACTTTCATCTAACAAAATCCAACAGGAAAAAATGTTTACTTTCTATTTTGCTTATCTTGGGTCACCTTGAATTGTCAAATATGGAGGACATCAACAGTCATTCCCTTGCACAAAGATAGGGCTATGACAAACACAAATAATTATAGACCCATAAGCCTAATGAGCCTCATCTGTAAGTTTTATGGAAAGGACCATTGCCAATCTGCTAAACATGGCTATAGCTGACCTAAAGACTCTTGACACAACCCAGTTCAGATTCATCAATGGCAGGTCCTGCCTACTCACCCATGTTACCTTCTTCAAAAAAGGTCACTGAGGCAATACTTGAGGGCAACTCAGTCCACATTGCATATCTGGATCTCGCAAAGGTGTTCAACACCATCTTCATACTCAGACTTCATAGATAAACTCTGCCAGTGAAATGTTAACCCCTATGTGACTTGGATACCAAACTGGCTCATAAACAGAACACTTGAAGTTAGGGTAAGTGGCTATGCCTCCTCCAAAAGGCCTGTCACTAGCGGAGTACCCCAGCATTTGGTCCTTGGACCACCTCTCTTTGGTGTTTATTTCTTGGAGGTCAAAGCTAATGTTAAGGGTTTGTGGTTAACCAAGTTAACAGATGACTGGAAATGCTGTACCATCATAAACTCTCCAAAGGATACCACGATCCTACAAGAGCCTGTCACAAATAAATAGTTGATTCCAAAGCTATGAGCTAAAACTAAATGTACAGAAATGAACAACTGTATTCTTCAGCAAGTATAACTCCCTTTCTGTCACATTGACAACATCCATCCATCTATCCATCCATCCATCCATTCATCCATCCATCCATCCATCCATCCATCCATCCATCCATCCATCCATCCACAACTCCTTTTTTCCATTTTTGCACATAGTGTTAGGATGCCACCTCAACAGTGATAATTAACCTACAGCCAATGTTCAGACCGCCGAGTGTCTAGCCCTGCTCCACACCCCCTGAAAATTGATCACAGAGAACAGTGAACCTATGTTGACAATGAACTCTCTTTTAATCACTGCATAGCCATTATTGTAAAGAAGTCCTTTATTATTGCACAGCTTATATCTAATGGTATGGCATCCAGTTCCATTCACTCATTAGGCTGATTTTTGGTAAGTACCTTTCCAAACCCTTGTTGTAGCTGGAATGACCGCAATACTTCCTCACTAAAAAAATCAAGGACCTAAATCATAAACACTATGGAGACTTTCTCAAATCCTTGTCTGTTATCTCAGTATCATACAGGCTACTGAGAGGTAACCTCTGCTTTATGTGCTTTTACACAAGTCCAGCTGCATCATAATCACCCACTCAAGGGACCTCAATCTGTTTTGCAAGTTTAGCAGAACTTGCTAAAGGGATAGGTACATAGCAGAGTGAATACCACTTCTATGGAATGTCTTCCCTTGACATAAAGCAGTGTAGTTCTCATACTTTATTTAAAGTTAACTTGGATGAATGGCTGGATAACAGCAAATTAACCCCCAGTTTAGCACCATGGGTGAAATAAGTAATTACCCCAACATATACTCGCTCAGCCTCTTTTGGGTGATTAAGTTTGCAAAATATAAAGGCTAATAATTACCATAGAAATGTAGCACTAGGTTTCTTAAAACACTCATTAATCGATAACCTAGTAAGTTTTCACGAGCCTATATGCGGCCTATATTTCCTGCTATCTTGGAAAATCCATAGACAGCAATGTGTACTGAACATGTAAGACATCTTGTAACTTCAATAGTACAGTTACACCTTTGTTTCCCTTTGATAGACGTCTTCCAACTGACTGCAGTATTACAAGAATAAATAATATAACTGGCAGTTGACTTCCAGAAGCTTGCAAAATACATCAATCAATCAATAAAACACAAACATCTCTGAACACAAAACTGTTGCTAAGAAGACATACTCTGTGGAATCCCAAAATTACATGAGGAGTTTGACTAAATAAATACCAAGGACTAGACCGAGACACAGAAAATGGGCTGCATTACAAGAACCAGGGTGTGTGACTGCGAGAAGGAACTAACCACAGAGGAGAAGCCCTGTTAATGTAAATTTAGCTTATCACATGAGCTGTTGAGTGCAGGATGAAAAATAATGCTTGTAAAACTGTCAGAATATTAAAAAAAATTATGGCAGCTCACCCAATTTTCACCCAATTTTATGTTTCGCTGTGGGCTTAAAATTATCTCCTGTCACCCACGGTTCCAAAACTGTTAAATCAAGTGAATACTTAGTCCCGGATAGTCTGAAGGAGCTGTTGCAATATAATTTGACTGAACTCAGCCTACTGTAAAGATATCCTTTTATAAAGAGCTTAAGATCTGGAGTACAAGGAAGCACTGTTGTCCCACTTTAATCATGAGGGTGTTCTTCAGTCTTATACAAAAAGCATGCGAAATATAGCCATCCTGTTTCCCATGATCAAAGACTAATGAATCAGGCCAGGATAACCTGGCTAACATCAGTATCCAGATCCCCACAGGTGAGCTTGAAAAGACCAGACAAGAAAAAAAATCATTAACACAGCAGTCACCTAATTCTGTTTTCTCAACTGCTGATTTTGCCTCTCAGTATCTCCATGGTAACATATAACACAGGCTATGAAACTACAGAACAGAATGTAAACTGTAGCTTCTCTAATCCAGAACACTGGGACTCTGCTAGCTAACAGCTGCCGTTTCATATTTATAAGGTAATTCAATTCAGCATTGCTAATGATATTCTAGTTTAACAACAGAAATATTCAGGCCCACACTTGATCTTTTTAACCTGGCTACCACAAAACACCTCGCATTATATACGTCATGAGAAGGAACATGTTTGCATCCATGGCTGGTTAAAAAGGGTTGTTACTGGTGACATGTCCAAAGTGGACATTGTCCGGCAGTCTTCTGTTTGCTGCCACTCATTGATAAATAAGCTGGATGGTCAGAGGGGGAGACGGGTGAGTAGATGATTGTTGAATCATCTGCATACTGGATTAGAGAGGTATCCGAGATGGAGTGGTGAAAGTTATTGATGAATATATTGAAGAGTAGAGGGTCAAGGGCAGAACCTTGGGGAAGACTGGTAAGGGGTGTGCAGGAAGGAAGAGTTTGAATATTTCCATTTTACAGCTTGTTGTCTTTTGGAAAGGTAGCTAAAGAACCAGGCTATGGTGGAAGGGGAGAGGTTGAGACAGGAGAGTTGAGAGAGGAGTATAGGGTGGGAGACAGTGTCAAAGGCTTTGGATAGGACTAGAAATAGGATAAAAATGCTTTTTCTAGAGTCACAAGCTTGGTTAATGGTCTCAAGGAAGGAGAAGAGGGCAGCGATGGTACTGTGGCCAGGGAGGAAACCATGTTGTATGGGGGTAAGGAGGTTATTGTGTGTTAGATATGGCATCAGTTGCAAATTAATACATTTTTACAGGATTTTTGAGAGTAGAGAAAGGATGGCAATAGTTGTCCTGCCTGGTCGTGAGTTTCTGTTGCCTTTTATAGTTTTGTGGAATTGGTTTGGTTGTTCTTGGTTTCGTGAATCTCATGGCTGAAGGAACAGAGGCTAATTATTTTGCGGATACTCTGCTACTTTTAATGGAAACTGTGAACAATGATGGTAATACCCCTTTTACAACAATTGACTTCCAATTCTGGGAGCCAGTTGAATAAAAACACTTCTGTGCTGCCTGGTAACCAACTACAATTCAATGGATCCGGAAATGGGTGTATGGCACGCATGAATAGAACGTTAATGGCCTCAGCAGAGGAAGGAGGATGGAATACTGTTGGGGCTGCTGACAATAGAGCGAGCACTACCCATTTGGATGTGGGACTGACTAATAATGCTGGAAAGGACAAAACTAATTCTAACCGAGTGGTTAACTTTGATGCCTGGACTGGTAGGTGTTTTATTTTAATGACAGTGTACTGGAAAGCAATGAGACTTTCACGGATACTTTAAAAACTTTTAAAAAGAAACTGGTTGATTTAAAACATGTACAGATGGAAATTGATTATTTAAATGAATGTGTGGCTGTGAACAGGGTCCTGAAGGGACTTCGAATATTTAAATATCCCAATAATGTTTCTGTAGACAGTTGGTTGCATAAACAATTGTTAGAGTTGTTTAACAACACTGGTATTGGCATGCTTAAATTGATGATAAAAGATTATGAAATGCACAGAGAAGTGTTATTGAAAGAGGTGAATGAATTACATAACAGAATTACTGTGGATTGCTTGTTTGATGTTGAGAAGACCAAATATGACAGTGTGTTTAAGGATATTGATATATATTGTGATAAGGTCCTTAATAGGAAAATTAAAAAGTTACAACGTGATTTGATTGAATATAGGGAAGGTAGGGCCTACCCTCCCCCCTCAAAGGACACAAATAAACATAATTCTGAATTTGTTAACAGTGAGTACGTGGAGGATGTTGAAGTGAATGCTGTTAGCCTAGAAACAAGGGCACACAGGAAACAATTTTTCTTATCATTACCTCAACATATGCAGGTGGTAGAATTACCACAGGTTAACAATGCTTTTACTCTGACCTACGAGGGTAGGACATGTACCTGTGGTAACTTTAACATTTTTAATTTTACAGATATTGAAATAACAGGTGGGCATTTTGATTTGTTCACGAAAGGTTTCCAATTTATCCCATCAAGATCTGGATTTTTAGTTAAAACATTGGTAGATTTGAAGTTGTTTATCAGGCAACTGAATTTAAAACTATTATTTAAGGGGCAGGAATACAATAAGACTGAACTCTCCAGAAACAGTGTGTTTAATCCCCCACTTAATCCCATATTAAGAATATTTGAGGAAATGTTGGAAAAAGACATAAGGAATTTAAATTTTTAGAATGACCATGTTAGTAATGTTAAAGAGAGTGAATGGAATTTTTTGAACCATCTTAAAATTAATCATTGTAGAGTTATGAAACCTGACAAGGGTGATGGGGTGGTTTTGATGTATTCCATGGACTATGAGACTGGTATGTACAAAATTTTGAATAATGAGGAACAATATACAGTTGTCTCTAAAAATGAGATAAATATTGCTTATTCAATGATCAATTACTTTCTTTTTGACTATTTATTACAGGGTATTATCAATGAGCAACTTTAGAACTACCTGCATGTGGAGAATCCCAGAATCCCTAGTATTTTGGGATACCCACAATAATTCTGAAAAAATAGGGCCAGCACCAAATGGAAGTTGCCAAATAGATATAAATTTATTAGTTAAACATTTTCAAGCAACTAAGAGTGTCAAACACTCCCAGTAAAGCACAAAAGTGCTCCAGAAAAAGCAACAAACCAGTTTTGGCTATATTAGCCTTCTTCAGTGCACAAACATAATCAATGAAAAAGAAGTAACATCAGAGCAGCAGTATTTATAGCATCTTACTAGCAAGCCAATCAAGTCATTATATACTTAATAAATACCTATTAAGGATATATTTTAAAGATGTTCATTCAAACCAGGGCTAAAAAGGCCACCCAATTTAATTATCCATTTCTTTTCCTTATTATTTAAAATTGTGTGCCAACCACTTTTGAGGGACCTATCTCCTTTAATTTTGTCAATGACCGTAAAATAAAAGGAAGCAGAGGGGTGCTTGAGTGTGTGTTTGTAAAGTGCACTAGAAAGTTTGATTCCTCATATCACTCATATGTTCCGAAATCCTGCTCCGTAATGGTCTGGATGTTTGACCCACATAAAAAGCTGAGCTTGGACAGGAGGCCAAGTACACCACCCAAGCTGAACCACAATTGGCCAGAAACTTTATGTCAAAAACTCTATCAGTATTGGGGCTAGTAAATTCCTTAATTTTGAAAACTCTAGAATAGCGTGTGCAGTACCACACAATTTGTCACCCAATAACAGGTGTTGTACAGGTCCAGCTGAGACCTGGAAAGAATGTTTGTAATAGCTCAAAAGTGAGCCTAAAGTTTTGCCATGATGAAAGGAGAAGAAGCATCTCTGACCCACCTTAGAGGCTGATTGCTGATCCAATAACAAAATGTTCCAATGTTTCTGGATAATGTGCATGAAAGCTTTAGTACTGCATCCATATGTAACAACTATTCTCAGAACATCTTGGTCCTCTGATGTTTTATCCTTGTTTTTATATTGTAAAAGATCCTCCCTGGCTTGTGTAGATGCCCAATTGCTAGCCATGGCAATGTTGCCCACTTTATACCCCCTGTTTCAAAATTGATTAGCCAGGTCCAACTTATAATTGTGGAAGGCATTATTATCAGAACAAATACATTTTACTCTCAAGAATTGAGATTTAGGGATGCTATGTATCACCTGTGGTGAATGGAGGCTACTGGCATGGAGTAAGGAATTATACTGGGGATATTTTCTATATATTTGTGTATTGAGAGTATTATCTTCATTTCTCGTGATGGTCACATCCAAAAAGGTGATTTCATCCAAATCGAAATTAACCTTAAACTCAATACCTAAAACACATAAAGGAATTGAGAATTTGAAATGTAGGCCTATTGTTGCAGGAGGGGGTTCTATTATGGAGCCCCTGGCCATATTTATTGATTATCAACTGAAAGAATTTGTATTCTCTCTGACTCACATTACAAAGGATTCATGGGATTTTTTAAAGAACATTACATTTATTGATTATCAACTGAAAGAATTTGTATTCTCTCTGACTCACATTACAAAGGATTCATGGGATTTTTTAAAGAACATTACTAATGACAAGTTTGGTAATGATGTTCTATTTGTCAACATTGATGTGATGGAACTATTTCCTAGTATCCCACATGATAAGGGTATGGAATGGTTTAGTGAGGTGCTCCTGGAGATAGGTTATTTTAATGGTAATATGATTAATTTGATCTTGCAATTTATGGATACGGTATTGAATAATAATGTTGTACATTTCAATTGGGAATTTTACAAGCAAAATAAACAAGCAAAATAAAGGGGTGGCCATGGGGGCTTCCTGTACCCCCCTTTATGCTAACTGCGTCCTTTATTATTGGGAGAAGAAATAAATTTTTGACACAGAATGGAATAAATGTATTCCTTTCTATACCCGTTACCTTGATGACATCTGTCTCTTTTGGTTAGGACTGGAAGAATCCCTACAGGAGTGCATCTGGATTTTTAAAATTCACCCACTCCCTATTTAATGTTAGGATTGATTATCTTGATGTTACATTATATAAGGATTATACTAGTCAGTCCTTTCATTCTAAATTGTTTAGAAAAAGTGCCTTTTCTAATTCCTACCTTCATTTTATCAGCAGGCATCTGTTTTATCAAAAGAAGGGGATAGTTAAAGGACAATAGGTAGGCCACGGTGGTGCAGCGGTTAGCGTTGTCGCTTAACAGCAAGAGGTTTTCTGGTTTGATTCTTGGCTGGAGCGCCTTTTGCTTGGAGTCTGCATGTCTTCCCCATGGTCGAGTGACATTTAAAGACATGCAGGTAGTTGCGTGCATGAATGGGTGTGCCTTCTTTGAAGGTTGGGCATCAGGCTGGCACCTTGGCACTGTAAAAATCCACTGCCAATCATAAGCGGACCGGAGTTCTGCTGTGGCGACCCCTAACCAGGAAAAGCCGAAAGACATTAGTTTATATCAGGGCCTCTAGAATGACCACGGATAGGGGGATGTTTCTGTAGGAAGTTGAATTTCTTACTACTCTGTTTATTGAGAGAGGTTATCCCAGAGCACTTTTGGATATTTTGGCCAGGGACATTATTAGGGATCATGATACTCTTTACTATCCACTCTTGGGACTGGATAGAATAACCGAAGGGCAGGCTAAGAAGGTTGATAAAAATCATCAATGTGCATTTATACATACTTATTTAATGACTTCCATTCAGGTTGACGACATTGTGAAAAAACACTGGGCTATTTTAAAGGTTAGATGACACCAAAAACTATCTCCCAGATAAACCTATTTTTGTTAGTAGAAGGGATACCAACCTGAAGGAATTATTTAAATTAAAGGAAGAAGAAAAAAATAATTTTAGTAAGGAAAAGATACTGGGGACTCACGGATGTGGGTATTGCAAACAGTGTAGTTACATGTCTAACAGGATGGAGGTATATATACCATATATGAAATACCATGTGGATTCTAAGGGCTCCTATAATTGTAACAACAAAGGAGATAGTTTATCTAGTAGTATGTGAAACCTGTAGTTTTTACATAGGTAAAACTGAGAGGGTTTTAAGGAAGAGAGTATATGAACACATGCATGACATTTCCAGGGCAATAGAATCAAATGCCCTATACAAACATTCTAGAACATGTACTGACATGAAATTAAATTTTTTTGTGCTTGAACAAGTAGTGGCTGATCCCCAGGGTGGTTGCTGGGAGACCAAGCTTGACTACAGGGAGCTTTTCTGGCAACTCAGGTTGGACTCAGGAAGAGCCCCAAGTTTGAATGAATATATAAGTATTAATAGTGTATTGAGGCTCAGAGCAGCTAAACTGTGATATGGGGGATTTGTTCCAGCGAGCCTTGAACAATGAATATTGGTTTAGTAATATATATTTATATTAATTTGATTGCTGTTATAGTATGTTTTTTATAATTGTGTATATATATATATATATATATATATATATATATATATATATATATATATATATTTTTTTTACATGCATTCATTATATGAATTTTTAGCCAAAACAGTATAGCAGGATATATTTATTGCATTGCACGTAGAAATGTTTTGTGCCTTTAAAATATGTGATATTTAATTGGGCTAATTCATTGAATTTTATTAGTGATTGTATTCAAGTAACCTGTGCTGTTATGAGTATTGTTCTGATGAAGCCTGGTGGATCCGGGTGAAAGCACTTAACCTGTTTGTATGCTGCTGCTGAAGATTAAGGTTTTTGCTATCGAATACTGTCATGGAGTCACCTTATTTTGGTGGAAGTTGTCAAACTACATACTCTACACCTTGCTGTGCCAATTCAAGAATCGGCACTGTTGTCCTGCCTGGCCATGAGTTTTTGTTGCCTTTTAAAGGATGGCAATAGGCCTTAAATTTGTGGTGTCAGTGTTTTTACCTCTCTTGTATAGTGGAATGATGAATACGTGTCTCCAAATTGAAGGAAGATAGGATTCTTGGATGGCTCTGTTTATTAAAATGGAGATATGAAGGGCTATACTATCAGCAGATAATTTGAGGAAGGATGGAGGTAAATTGTCTGGTGTGTTGCAACATGATTTTAGTTGGAGGAGCATTTTTTTTATTGTGTTTGTAGGGACAGGATTAAGGTTGAAGGTGGGGGTATGAGTTGCATGATCAGAGGGATGGGAGGGGAGAGGGATGAAATTGGAGTGGGGTGAGGGAAGGTGTTAATCAGTTTGGCTATGCATTCTACAAGGAAGGAGTTAAATACAGTGTCTGTTTCTAGATCTGTGAGGTTAGGGTTGGGACAAGGGTTGTCCTTATTTCCCAGATGGAGGAGGGAGGAGATAGTATTCCAGAATTTTCTAGGGTTCAGATTGAAGCTTGGAGTAATATGTTTTGCAGTCTCTATTTATTAATTTTTTTACTGAGTTGCAGAGTTGTTTGAATTCTAGTAGAACATTAGGAAGTTTATTGTTTTAGTATTGCTTCCACCTTTTTTCTCTTAGGAGCATGGTTTGTTTAGTTTCCTTTGATATCCAGGCAGAGGTTTTAGCCTTTACTCATTTGGTTCTGAGAGGAGTGAGGCTGTTAAGTAGGTTCAGAAAGGTTTCGTTGATGGTACTGTTAAGGGGCAAGGTTTTTAATGGGTCCAGTCTGTTAGTTTTAGACAGTCTGAAAATATTTGGGGGTTAAAATTGGAGAGGTTATAAGTTTGAATGCAGTGATGTTGCTTTTGAAGAGGAGAGGGGTGACAGTCAGCAAAGGTTAGTAGGTGGTCAGTGAGAGGTTCGGGAAGGATTCCTATGCTAGAGATTAGGTTAAGATGGGATACTAAGATCCAGTCAATGATGGTGCCAGAGGCTCCATTTTTGTTTGGCCTGATAGGAGAGTTTATTAGCTGGGTGAAATTAAAGAGGTTGATTGTTTGAGCAGGGGCTTGAGAGTTTATAGTAGCACAGTTAATGTTGATGTCACCTAGGATAAAGGTTTCATTTTGAATGTTACAGGAGAACCAGGAGAGGATGTCTTCTAGTATTGGGATGTTATTGCCTGGAGGGATATAGAGGGCAACTATGCATATTGATTTGCATTTGTTTGATTTGTATTTGTTGATTTTTAGAAGAGCTATGGTTACTTCGGAGTTGTTGAATTTTGGAATGTGGTTGGTGTATGGAGTAACTGTATAGGAGGAGGAGTAGATTATGGCTACACCACCTCCTTTCTTGTTGGGTCTGTCATTATAAATCATTAGGTAGCCAGATGGTAGGATTTCATTGTCTTTTATGTATGGTTTAAACCAAGTCTCTGAGATGTCAACTATGCCAGGGTGGTTATGGGAAAGCCAGGCATGGACGTTAGAGATTTTATTTTGAAGGTTTTGGGCATTAATTGTGGTGATGCGAATGGTTTTGGGAGTGCTAGGGAACATAGGAGGGGAAGTAGTGGTGGATGGGGTGATAGTGGGCCCGGGGTTGAGATGGATATCACTGGAAAGAGAGAGGGGAATTTAGTGAAGTATGTGTGTATAATAGTCTAATGTAGAAGGAGAATTTAAGTCATGGTAGGGAGTAGATTTGTTGGGGTGAGGATGGAGGGATAAGTTAGGAGAGGGTAGGATAGGTAGGATATTGTGTTTGACTAGTAGGGCTGTGTTAGAGGACTAGAGTTTGTGAGTTATAGAGGAGAAGGATGGTATGATAGTGTGTTGGAAATTGGTTGTGTAATGTGATGGTGAAGTATGGGAGGGTCAGGGAGCTGTGTAAGGTAACTAAGGGAGGTTAGTAGTGCTGAGAGTATTGTTAAGCTTAGTAAATGTAGTTTGGTATGGGACATTGTTCAGTTGGAGTTCATAGGTTCATAGGTTCATAGTTGGTGCCTTTGAGTATATATTGGTGGAGTAGGAGGAGTTTTGGGTGATTGCACAGTGGTAGGTGTGGAAGGAGATAAGGATGGATAAATGTACAGGTAGTGGGGGTGGGTGGAAATTGGGGGAAGGGTAGGGGAGTGGAGTGAGCCTGGAGGGTGAACAGAGCAGGCAAAGTTCCCCAGCAGAGGTGAGCAAAAAAGTATCAGTGACTGCAGTAAGTGAAGGTAACAGTGGTTACACTTAAACATATACCAGTTAGTTTCACTGTCTAAAAAGGCAAATGAAAATTACTGGCTAGTAGCATGGAAGTTTTGTCTGTTATTCTAGTTAGAGGTGTTACCAGAGCCCATAGGATCAGAAAATAGGTATTGAGCAGTAAGCACCTAGAACAGGTTGGAGTAAGCAGTACTGGGAAAGGAGGGGAGTTATGGAGCTCTGCTGCCACCTAGTGTTAAAGTACCAGTGGTACAAGCAGAATAGAATAGGTATGGGGGTCATCCCTGTGAGTATGCATGCTATTGGGGAGCACTCAACACAGTAGTGTTTTACAACAGTAGATTCTACTTAGAGATTAAAAATCCCACAGGAGCTTACATGTACATGAAGGAGAGACTATGCACTTTTCTCCTGGGGAGAACAGTTTAACTCGTTTGTTCCTTCTGGCAATGGTAGTGTCACATGAGGAGCTTTAGGAATTCTCTTGGATGGGAAGGGGTGTTGAGAGAGACTGTGCAAGCTGGAATAAAAGCAGAGTTGTTACATGGTCAACACTACTTTACCAGTATCCCTGTATTTGTTTATGGAGTTGGTGAAGTGTAGGACAGCAGTGGTTGTACTATCATGGGGTCTGAAACCACACTGAATTTTGGAGAGAAGGTTATTTAGTTTTAAATAGTGCATAAGTTCTGCACAGATACACTTTTCAAGGATTTTTGACAGAAGAGAGAATGACAATAGCTCCATATTTACTGACATTTGTAATGGTGTCTGATTTATGTTCTGGTAAGATGTAGGATTTTTTTTCCAGCCAGACAGGCCATGTTTTTTTGGACAGGGGCCTGTTTATGGACATAGAGATGGGAAGAGCTACAGCATCAGCAGCTATTCTTAAGTATTCAGAGGGGAGAAGATTGGCTGGTAAGGAGGTTGTTTTTATCTTGATTAGTAGTTTTCTGATTGTGGAGGTAGGTACAGGGCTGAAGCTGAAGGAATGTGGGTGGTTAGTACTGAATTAAGGAGGTAAGAAAAGGGCTGAAGTATTGTTATTAATAAGATTTTGTTTTGCCTGTATGAAATAGAAATAAAATAGTGTGGGAACTGTACCAGTACTGTTAGTACTTGTGAGGGATGGGATGGTATTCTCGACTGGATGTAATAATTTGTTTAAAGATGACCCAAGCAGTTTAGGGTTGTTTTGATGTTTGTACTGCAGGTTGTTATAGTAGTTTTGTTTTCTCTATCATGTTCACTTTGGTATTTCATAACATTTCTCAGATGTTTGAATAGTTGGTATGTATTCTGAGTCCAATTTTTGTACCATTCTTTCCAGGCTTTATCCCACTCTAACATTAATTTCTTTGTTTCCTTTGTTAGCCATGGTGCAGGGTTAGATGTTACCTCAGCAATAAATATGTAATAAGTATGGGACACACAGTTCTAAGCATGAAATGTTATTATATATCTAGAAATAGAAATATAATTACTTTTAAAACTTCTAAGACAGTTTGTTAGCTTGTAATGTTTAAATGGAATATAATCAAATTATGTTATTTGACTATCAGATTTTCTTCAAAAATCAAAATCCTAATATATGACAAAAATACAAGGATGGGAAGCAGAGTATCCCAAGACACTGCCTGCACCCCCATTCAGAAAGACTGGTACCATTCATGTGTCCAAGTATTTTTTCACTGCAGTGTGTGTGTGTGTGTGTGTGTGTGTGTGTGTGTGTGTGTGTGTGTGTGTGTGTGTGTGTGTGTATAGCTAGCTATAGATATATACATATTCATATATACATATAGTCAATGATCACTGTTCCTCTGAATAATATACCATATTTACTTTTGCTGTGGGTGGACTGTCCCATCTGCTAGAACTTTATGTTTCCTGGTAAAGTAGCAAAACTGGGATTTTTGAAAAACCCAATGTCCAAACAATATAGGTCAGTGATTCATGGAAATGGGAATCAAAATAATTTGACGCCCATGCCAAAATCTGAACATTTGCAAAAATTTTCCAGGGTGGCAGTTTCTCATGAACACTGCAGAAGTTTGTTTTCTTATGACAACCACAAGTAATTAGAAAATAAAATATGAGGTGAGTGTGCTGAATATAATTTTATACACATTCCAAACAGATTCTGGGGCTTATCCAGCCACTGGATGACAAAGAATGTTTGTAAAATCATTTTATGCACATATGACGCCATTTTATATTGTTTTTGGGAAATGTTTTTTGCCCATAGCAAGTACACAAGATGGCAACACTGCTTGCATTACTCAAAATGCAGTGGAATTTTTAGTCGCTGAAAAATAAAGATGGCTTTCTAACTATTTGAAGAGGTAGTTTGAAAGTTGAAACAACAAGCCAACTAGCATGAAATCCTAAGGAGTGCACCTGGGATCTCTGGAAGAAAATACATGCAAAATAAACTCTGCAGGGCAGAGATCTTTGTTTCTACATATGTTTAGTGCTCTGATGTGTATACTTATACCATCATATTTTGGCATGTAGGCATCCAACTCCATTGTCTTTGGAATGTTGCGAGTTTGCCAGAATTCCCCTGGGCTGATATCAAATTAACTACATAAAAGTAGTAATACAAGATTTTAATTATGTTGCAATACTGATGCACACATATTATTTTTTCTCACCCACAAATCTGATTTTGTATGATAACTCCACTTCTAGAATAATTATTTTGAACTGAACTCAGTCTGTTATGCTATAATTTTTTTATGAAAATGAAATAATAAATGTGTACCTCTCTTGATCATCAGATATAAACAATGATTTGTCACTGCTGTTCTGGAAGTGTATTTCTTTCTCCATCTCTCTCTCTCTCTCTCTCTCTCTCTCTGCTTAAAGGATGCTGTCATGTGGTTGTTACAGCATTTCTTATTTCATAGATTTGTTGACCAGGTAAGCCCACAAAGCATAAGGTTACTTTTCAGGTGTAATCCAGGAGTGCTGCCTGGCTAATGAAATACTTTGCTTAGAACTGCATAGTAGACAAAAGGAGGAGGATAGAATTAAATTCTAAACCCTAAGCTACAGTAAAAAGCCAATAACAGCTGACAGCGTTATTCTTCTGTACTAACTGCCAGACAACTACTATTATTCTTTAAAAAATCGAATGATCATTTCAGACCTTTTCAGTGGCATATTAGAAAACCAAGTAAACTACAACAATAAAACAAGTTCTCTGGCTACCTCAGTAGTAATAAAGAAGCATAGAGCACTATTGCCTCATCAGCATGGTAACACATTGGTTAAGAATTTTAATCCTTTAAGTTCCGAGGCTTATAGACTTTATCCTTATCCATTCGTACTCTTTTCATGGAATTTGCATGTTTTGCCCATATCTGTATGCGTATTCTTCAAGCAGTTTGTTTTCCCCACAACTCATAAAAGCAAGCAGGTTAACCGACTGTTCTAAACCATTCATATATGTTTTATTTATTCTTTTCTTTCTGTTCAGGGTCATGGCTGAAAACTGATTTATGATTGATCAAGTTCACTTCACCCAGCAAATGAAAACAAAATGCAGCTCAAAGACATACCCCTCGGAATGCAGGGAATTGTAAGAAAATATGAATTGTGTACATCATGTACTGCTGTACAGCAGACCTGTCAATCTCTAAGTGCAAGAAACATCTGAACAAAGCCAAAAGAAAAGGGGGGACCAACATCAGGGACACATTTTCAATATTGCTCTTACAAACTGTAAATGTTGGTAGAACAGCAGGTTTTTAACCATCATGCATTTTCTGAAGGACACGAAGTCTGAAACTCAAATGAATGCCAACATTTCATGACTTCAGCCCTCAGAGATTTGTCAGAAAACCACACATTTATATGAGAAGTAGACCACATTCTGTAAAAATCTGGACAGCTGAGATCTATGCTCTGCAGTGCTTATAGTAATCTGTATTTATCACACTGAAAACCACAGTTGTTCTTTCTTCAGTGTGAATTGTTAAAGTATTTGCTACCACTGAAATATTTATTCATCAATATCCATTTTGTATTAGGTTATGTACATATCTGGACATTGAAACATACCTTTTACATGTCCATTCCATAAACAAACCAACATACAAGCAAACAAATTTGCAACATTACAAAAAAAATCAACAGATATGGAACACTTCTGGTTTGTTTGTCATAAGAGTGTCTTCCATTTTTCACAACACCTTTTATGCTCCGATTTTTTTGCCATGTCATGTACATAAAAAAATGTGCATGGCACAAACAGAATGCTAACTTGGTATGATATTGTGTCAGAGTAATTCAGTAACAGCTGCCTAATGCTCTTTCACTTCTAAGAGCATGCACATTTGTTCTTCTCTGCTGCATGCCAGTGGGCATTGATCTGCTAGTAGCTATAACCCCCTTCCCACCTGCAGAACACCACCTTGATTTACCTGAGATCATTGCTACCTGCCAGCCTCCTAATACTTTGTTGCCCATATGGTATGGATATGCCACTGCGTTTCCATGGGGTTGAGCTCATCTGACCATGACAGGCCCTTATTAGCAGGGTTATCCTCATGTAAGTGCATGACACAGAGCATCTTCCTGACTCCAGGGAACATCTAAGCTCACTGCACTAACAAACCCTCTTCTCTCCTACAGGTTCTTAATGTACTAGTTGATGCTTCCAACCTTCACCCAAAGACAATCCCATTATATACCAGAGTGCTGTCCTTTCAATAGCTGGAGTTATTTCTTATAGATGGATCCTTCCTAACACAGACTAAAACAGCAGACCAACAAGTCAGCTATCTTAACTGTTGCTTTGCATATATCCATCCACATAAAACAAAGTTCAGCCTGTCTGTATTCAAGAGCAATTTAGCTCTATGGATGGGAAACAGAAAGATTATCCTAAAACTGCCCCTGTACTACTACTAAGGGACTTTAGGCAGCTTCTAAATGTATTATTCCATGCATGGGTCCTCTCATATTATCTATGGTATGGTCCCAGTTATTATCTTTAGGGGTAATATATGATTATTTTCCATGGGATGGGTAAGGCCAATCTCTAATCAAATGGAATACATTAATTTGAGCACAAAAAGGGAAAATGACAAGCTTAAAATGACCAGCAAGGGTAGATAGCCTAGTCCTTACCTACGAACTTATGAATCTATGTAAAAAAATAATCAAGCAGTTATCTCCTTCTCTCTCAGAGTCTGCCCCCCCCCCCCCCTTTATTTAATTTTTTGTTTCCATCTTGTACATTCTTTAGGGTGCTAGAATTAAGAATTATTTTCTGAGACCATTAGCAGGAGGCCTCAACCTATATAAGGAATGGTCAGCAAAACTCATCTACAGCAGTCCCTTCATTTAAAAAAACTCATCTACAGCAGTTCCTTCATTTAAAAAACTCATCCACAGCAGTTACTTCATTTAAAAAACTCATCTACAGCAGTTCCTTCATTTAAAAAACTCATCCACTGCAGTTCCTTCATTTAAAAAAACTCATCCACAGCAGTCCCTTCATTTAAAAAAACCATCTACAGCAGTCCCTTCATTTAAGGGTGATCTCTTTCATGGTTCATTACCATGCCCTGAAGTGCCTCAGTAATCCAGTGCTGGATCCACAGATCCCTCCCAAAAACTGCAAATATGTCCATGTCAGACAGCTACACAATGACTGGGATTTCATTACCTCACCATCCTTTATTTTGTTTTGTTTTTTTTTTTTTCAGTGTTGAAAGCAGGGCTTACTGGGTTGTGTAGCTTCCTGTACCACTGAGATTACTTTTAGACAGTATCTCCCAACTTGTGATATCCATATCTGTGTTACATTATATCTACAGTGTGTTTTTACAGTGCTTTTTTCAGTACCTCAGAATTATTAACTATGAATAAGGTGGATGTAAGGAGTCTTTTAACTGATCATTGCTTGTGACAGAAAGATATGTTTAAACCTGTGATACACTGGTAAGAAAACGAATTCCCTAGAAATAGTAATGTCCTAAGTACTTTATATATTAGGCTTTTTGCTTTTGCTTTACATTGTCTGCCCTGTTAAATACTAATCCTTTTTAAAACATCACAGTCTCTCTAATGTTAAGAATTAATGCGTACACACCTATAAGGCAAACTACCACTGCACAATGACTATTGAAATGGCATAAAAACTGAACCAGTGCAACCAACTCTGGTGGCATACAGGAAAAAAGGCCTCAGTATGGCCCAAGAGAATCAAGTTCAATTAACAGCTTGGGTGCCTGGTGGAGATGGTTAGGGAAAATGAGGGTAAGTGGCCACTGCTGGCTTTCAAATTCGGGGGGGGGGGGGGGTCTGCGGATCACCACTTGGTGACACCTAGGTATCACAGCAATAAAGCTTAAGCTGTGAAAATGTGCTGACACTGTACATTTGCATGTAGCAGAGGGCGAATGCAGTGCTATGCCCCCAGCAAACTTTCTATGGTAAGGGAGCTCAGGAGAGCCTCCATTAGGTGGAAGTTATCCAACATGGGAGGCTAAGCAGCTCCTCCAGATGGACCAGCAAATTTCTTATCACCTGACTCTTGTGGGGAAACAAATAAGCCAATTTTACTACCTGAGCAAGAATAAATGGGTCATAGGGCTCTTGTCCATCCTAGTACTGCTCCTCAACCCCGCAGAACAAATGTGATGCTTTGTTGCAAATAAAGGAGCCTTCTGCTCAGCTCGATGGAGCAAAAACAAACTGAACCAGTGCAACACTTATGAATAACCGAGCTAAGTCATTAAGATTGCAAGATACAGTACAATCTGATATTGTGAAGACAAAACTTTATCAGCAGTCTGTGCAGTCTGCTTATATACAGACATTAACATAGTTCACGTTTTTTGATAATAGCATATCATACCAGAAGTGATGGCTAAATGACTCACTACACTGGAGGAAAATTAGATTTGCTGTAAAAGAGATACACTCAATTTTGTTTACTTAACCTATTTAGTTCCTGAAAGCTGTTTTTGCAGAAGTGGAACCACCCAATCTCTATGCAAGGATAGCAGCTCCGAGTTATATATAACCACTTTCAAATTCACAGCATCTTGGTGTAAATTATAATTTACAGTGGGTACATTTGATTGACTGCAAACCTGGAATTTAAGATTCAGAAAATCTAGCTTCATTAAGCCTCACCACAAGCAACTGCCATGCTCTCATTCCTAAAGGCTCCTCCCTCATGTGTGTAGTCATTTTTAGATATTTTCCATGTATGTGTTAATAAATAATGTCATCAGCTGACTTTAACCAATAAGCATTTTTTAAAGGGCTTAACATCATCTCTGTTACTTAATGCATGTACCTTACTTTTCCCATCTTATAATATTTGTTTCTACTCCTAGACTGACATTTCTGTATTAATGTAGCTTATTGTTTAGGTTTTCAATGACAGGATAAGCAAACCGACAGAAAATGCAGTGGCATTAGTAGACAAAGAAGGACCAATGTATTCATAAGCATAGTATATACTCACATACAATAAGGCAGCATGTACAACATTGTGCATGACTGAAATCGTTATGCAGTTCATAACATCCACCATGTTGCACCAAAGCACTCCACAGCAGCTCCTAAGACGTGCTCTACAAAAGTATAATACCCTCTACCCTAATGGTGCCTTACAACATACCCAACATACACTGCTGGCACACACTGCTAAACACACACATATATGTATTAAAATGCTACCAAAAAGTACTGATAATGCAGACTGACATATGGAGATACAGCATTGACACCCAATAGGCAGTGGATACTAATTGGCATACAACAGCAGTACATTGCATGCACATGCAGGTTTACATAAAACTGTCACAAGTCAATGGCAGAATAAATGCAAATGAATAACAGACAGAAGTGACCTTTTGTTTATAAACATTGCATATTTTACTCACCACATATGAAACATATGTAAAACTTGCATGCAGTGTAACACAATTGTATACTAGTTGTAACAATTATATACAATGCATACAGTTCCAAAATAAAGAAAAGGTAATGTGGCTTGCTATGTGTGTCTCAGGAAGATTCACACCTATGCCATCCTTCAGTACTACTTATAGGTGGTTGGTATATCAGACAGGGTGACCTGCTGCTACTGTAATATCCAATGCCTTCAGTGGCATAGGAAGGCCTCACACTGGGCCATGAACATTGGATGACATCCAGCACATGACTCCTCCGGAAAGATAAGGGTCTGTGCAGCCCAGCTGCTGTCATGTAGACCCACAGATGGATGATGCTGTACAGACAGCTCATTCATGTGAAGGAGTTTAACTTAGGTTCATAGGTTCATAGGTTGGTACTAGGCTATCAGCCCTAGGGCCTATACAAGCCTAGCCATAACAATTCCCTGGCTATTTCTTCCCACATGATTTACTTTTCTGGACCCCTGTCTAGCAGGGCGACTGACGTGATCCCTGGGGTGAATTTCCTTTCTCCCATCCAATCGTCAAGGTTCCTCTTGAAGAGGTCCAAAGAGGCACTCTGCTTGACATGTATGGGCAATCTATTCCAGAGTCTGGGGAGTCTCTGGGTCAGGAACCTATCCCTCCAGCATGTTTTGTTTATTGTGATGATAAGGTTTAGAACCCTGGAGTGTGTAGCTCTGAGGGATTGGGATTTCTTTAAGTGTAGCATGTCCAACAGCTCTGGGTTTGACATGGCCTTGTATGTTAAGCAGAGATCGCCTCTGAGTAGACGATATGTGACAGAGTATAGCTGGAGTTTTTTAAGGCGGTCAGCATAGGGCATCTGCTTTAAGCCTGTGATTCTTTTAGTGAGGTATTTCTGAGGCCTTTCCAGTTGTTGCAGATGTCTTGAGAGGTACATACCAAATGGGGCGTTGTATTCTATAATGGGTCTAATGAGGGATGAGTACAGTGGGACAATGACCTCCTTTTTTCTGGATGAAAAGCCCTTCGTGATGAGGTGTGCCACATAGAAGGATTTCCTGACTGTTGTGGCAATGTGGTTATCGAAGGTGAGACCACTGTCCACCTGTGTCCCTAAGTCTCTTATCACACTTTCTGTGTTTAGTGTACTGCCACCTATATGGTAATTCATGGATACATGTTTTTCCCAAAGGGGATAACAATACATTTCTTGGCATTGAGCTTGAGCCCATGGCTCTGGCACCAAGCATCTGTTTCTGTAAGGCCCTTTTGTAGAGTATCCACATCATTTGGGTTCAATAATGGCTCCCAGTTTGCAGTCATCTGCAAACTTTGTTAGCCAGAGTCCCTTAGTGTTGACCTGTACTTCAGAGAAGTAGATGCCAAACAAGAGCGGCCCCAGGACTGAACCCTGAGGTACTCCACTTGTCACTTGTCTGGAGCAGGATTTGGAGTCGGCTACTTTTACAGTGTGGGTTCTATCAGTAAGCCATTTAGCAACCCATTGGGTGACATAGGAATTAATGCCCAACTTAGTAAGTTTATCTATGATTCCAGAGTGGGGATGGTGTCAAAGGCCTTGGCAAGGTCTAGATAGGCTGTGTGGACCACCTTACCCTGTCCATGGCTCTGGAGACTGATTCAAAGAAGTCAATCAGGTTCAGGAGACAAGATCGGCCCTTCACGAACCCAAACTGGGTGGGGTCCAGTGTTTGAAGGTTGCCAATGTCTTTGTTTATAAGTTCCATGATAATACGCTCCATGGCCTTGCAGATAAGGCTTGTCAGACTGATGGGACGGTAGTTTCTGGGATCCAAGGTGGATCCCCCCTTGTGGATTGGGATAACTGTAGCTCTGCACCACTCAGTGGGCATGAAACCTGAGGTGAGGCTATGATTAAACATGACACTTAGGTGAGGTGCCAGTTCATATTGTAGTTCATGTAGTACACAGCCCGGGATGTCATCTGGTCCCATGGATGCTGTATTCTTGGCTTTAGAGAGTGCGTTTTGTACCTGTGTGGCCGTTATTACTGGAATTTGGCAATCTTCTGGTATTGAGATGGGCCATTTAGGGGGTGAGAGGGGGGTGAAGTTGGCACTGAATCGATCTGCCAGGATATTGGCAATATCCTTCGGATCAGTATACTTAATGCCATTCTGTTTTAGCTCAGAGCAGATCTGAGCATTGCCATTTAGATTCTTGACATAGTTATAGAATGCTTTGTGGTTGTCTTTGGAATCTTTGGCAATTTTATTTTCGTAACTAGCTTTGGAGGATTTTATGAGGCATCTCAGTTTCTTACTGAGGCTAGTAAGGGAGTTTTTTGCATCCTGAGATTTTCCTCTTTTCTGCAAAAGTTTCTTCCTTTTGTTGTAAAGTTTGTTTATGGCAGGGGACCACCAGATTGGCTTCCTTTTTGGATGAGAGCATTTTGGTTTTATTTGGGATGGCACGATTCATGCATGAGTGGATGTGCTCGTACAGTGTCTTAGTGTAGGATTCAGCAGTTGAACTTTCAGTTCCCATCTGCATGGGTGTCATGAAGTTTGTCACTTCTGACTTGAGTAGCATGAAGTTGGCTTTGGAGAAGTTTTTTACGGTGGTTTCTTTACTGGGGGGTGGGGGTGGGATGTGGATGTTAAGGGTGATTAGCTTATGGTCAGACTTGACTAACGAGGGGGTGACCATAGGTATGGAGCATTGATTTCCCATGTTGGTAATGACCAGGTCTAGGATATTGGAGCCCCTGGTGGGACTATAGATTAGTTGATCCAGGGCGTTGGAATTTATGAATTCCAAGAACCGTTGCGCAAAGTTGTTGGGACATGAGTAGTTTTCCCAGTTATCAGGTATCAGTACTATCCTGGTATCTTGTTCACAAGTGATCATATTAGGAGACTGACCAACAGATGGATGTCATGGTAACAGAACTGTGGAGGGGAAACAATAACAGAGTCATACAATGAAGATCACAGTCTGATAGTCTAAGTTTCTGTCCCTTTGTTTGCCTGTAGACATGAGTTTTAGGTAGTGATTGATAGGATGAGACTATGGATACAGGCTGGGATGATTTTCAATGAGAGATTTAGAAGCACAACGATCTGGGTTAACTTCAAAGTTTTCAAAGTGTAGAAACTATTTCAACATGTTGAGAGGAGTTATCTGTGGAGGCTTGGGCATCTTATGATGAGTACCATTCACAGGAGGTTTACCAGGCACAGTCCACTTGTAGGAGGCTCCAAAGCAGACCCAGAAGTCCTTGAAAGAGCAATATCTCTCAGTCTTCCTAAGAATGTCTGGGGATCTCATGCAATGAGTTAGAGACTGCAGAGTCATCATCATCATCATCATCATCATCATCATCGTCATCATAATCAACCCCATCATTCCGTTTTCTACATGGGGTTGGGGAACTGGAACTGACACTGGAGATTGTTGCTAAGTATAGAGAAGTCATGCCTAGCATTCTCAGCTTGCTATCACCTTGGCCTCACTCAGTTTAATTTCTCCAAGACTTTTGGGTTTTTAATACCATGATGGGAATGGACCCCATTCCTAAGTCAAAGTATGATTTAAGTTCATGAAATTAGTGTTGTTTCAATCTTTGATGTTAGCCAAGATTGCTATGGCTGGAGTGGGTGGAGTGACTCTCCACCCATTATAACAACTATCTCCACCCATTATAACAACTATCTCCACCGATTATAACAACTATCTCCACCCATTATAACAACTATCTCCGCCTACCCCCACAGACTGCCCCTTCTGACAATAGGCTTCATATTAACATAGTCTATTAATTAACTGAACATGCCCCATATACACCACCCACTCCTTCTACTATCCATATTAACTACTCTCTCCACCACCTATATCTTAACCTACTATGAGCAACCTCTTGGCTCCACTCTTACCATTCCAAACAAACACACCCTAACTATCCACCCAAATACACACACTACATATCTCTGTCCCACATAGTACAACTCTTATCTGGAACCAAAATACCATCGTCTCTCTCATATTAAATATCTAATTCTCATACTCTCAAAGCACATCTACTTCTATAATCCCTCACTCAAACAAAGTTTGTCATTGCTACCCGCCAGCCTCCTAATACTTTGTTGCCCATATGGTATGGACATGCCACTGCGTTTCCATGGGGTTGAGCTCATCTGACCATGACAGGCCCTTATTAGCAGGGTTATCCTCATGTAAGTGCATGACACAGAGCATCTTCCTGACTCCAGGGAACATCTAAGCTCACTGCACTAACAAACCCTCTTCTCTCCTACAGGTTCTTAATGTACTAGTTGATGCTTCCAACCTTCACCCAAAGACAATCCCATTATATACCAGAATGCTGTCCTTTCAATAGCTGGAGTTATTTCTTATAGATGGATCCTTCCTAACACAGACTAAAACAGTAGACCAACAAGTCAGCTATCTTAACTGTTGCTTTGCATATATCCATCCACATAAAACAAAGTTCAGCCTGTCTGTATTCAAGAGCAATTTAGCTCTATGGATGGGAAACAGAAAGATTATCCTAAAACTGCCCCCTGTACTACTAGTAAGGGACTTTAGGCAGCTTCTAAATGTATTATTCCATGCATGGGTCCTCTCAAATTATCTATGGTATGGTCCCAGTTATTCTCTTTAGGGGTAATATATGATTATTTTCCATGGGATGGGTAAGGCCAATCTCTAATCAAATGGAATACATTAATTTGAGCACAAAAAGGGAAAATGGCAAGGCTTAAAATGACCAGCAAGGGTAGATAGCCTAGTCCTTACCTACGAACTTATGAATCTATGTAAAGAAATAATCAAGCAGTTATCTCCTTCTCTCTTGGAGTCTGCCCCCCCCCCCTTTATTTAATGTTTTGTTTCTATCTTGTACATTCTTTAGGGTGCTAGAATTAAGAATTATTTTCTGAGACCATTAGCAGGAGGCCTCAACCTATATAAGGAATGGTCAGCAAAACTCATCTACAGCAGTCCCTTCATTTAAAAAAACTCATCTACAGCAGTTCCTTCATTTAAAAAACTCATCCACAGCAGTCCCTTCATTTAAAAAAAAAATCATCTACAGCAGTTCCTTCATTTAAAAAACTCATCCACAGCAGTCCCTTCATTTAAAAAAAATCATCTACAGCAGTTCCTTCATTTAAAAAACTCATCCACAGCAGTCCCTTCATTTAAAAAACCTATCTACAGCAGTCCCTTCATTTAAGGGTGATCTCTTTCATGGTTCATTACCATGCCCTGAAGTGCCTCAGTAATCCAGTGCTGGATCCACAGATCCCTTCCAAAAACTGCAAATATGTCCATGTCAGACAGCTACACAATGACTGAGATTTCATTACCTCACCATCCTTTGTTTTGTTTTGTTTTTTTTTTTCATTGTTGAAAGCAGGGCTTACTGGGTTGTGTAGCTTCCTGTACCACTGAGATTACTTTTAGACAGTATCTCCCAACTTGTGATATCCATATCTGTGTTACGTTATATCTACAGTGTGTTTTTACAGTGCTTTTATCCGTACCTCAGAATTATTAACTATGAATAAGGTGGATGTAAGGAGTCTTTTAACTGATCATTGCTTGCGACAGAAAGATATGTTTAAACCTGTGATACACTGGTGAGAAAACTAATTCCCTAGAAATAGTAATGTCCTAAGTACTTTATATATTAGACTTTTTGCTTTTGCTTTACATTGTCTGCCCTGTTAAATACTAATCCTTTTTAAAACATCACAATCTCTCTGATGTTAAAAATTAATGCGTACACACCTATAAGGCAAACTACCTCTGCACAATGACTATTGAAATGGCATTAAAACTGAACCAGTACAACCAACTCTGGTGGCATACAGGAAAAAAGGCCTCAGTATGGCCCAAGAGAATCAAGTTCAATTCACAGCTTGGGTGCCTGGTGGAGATGGTTAGGGAAAATGAGGGTAAGTGGCCACTGCTGGCTCTCAAATTCGGGGGGGGGGGGGGTTCTGCGGATCACCATTTGGGTGACACCTAGGTATCACAGCAATAACGCTTAAGTTGTGAAAATGTGCTGACACTCTACATTTGCATGTAGCAGATGGAGAATGCAGAGCTATGCCCCCAGCAAACTTTCTATGGTAAGGGAGCTCAGAAGTGCCTCCATTAGGTGGAAGTTATCCAACATGGGAGGCTAAGCAGCTCCTCCAGATGGACCAGCAAATTCCTTACCACCTGACTCTTGTGGGGAAACAAATAAGCCAATTTTACTACCTGAGTAAGAATAAATGGGTCATAGGGTTCTTGTCCATCCCAGAATTTCTCCTCAACCCCACAGAACAAATGTGATGCTTTGTTGCAAATAAAGGAGCCTTCTGCTCAGCTCGATGGAGCAAAAACAAACTGAACCAGTGCAACACCTATGAATAACCGAGCTAAGTTGTTACGATTGCAAGATACAGTACAATCTGATATTGTCAAGACAAAACTTTATCAGCAGTCTGTGCAGTCTGCTTATATACAGACATTAACATAGTTCACGTTTTTTGATAATAGCATATCATACCAGAAGTGATGGCTAAATGACTCACTACACTGGAGGAAAATTAGATTTGCTGTAAAAGAGATACACTCAATTTTATTTACTTAACCTATTCAGTTCCTGAAAGCTGTTTTTGCAGAAGTGGAACCACCCAATCTCTATGCAAGGATATCAGCTCCCAGTTATATATAACCACTTTCAAATTCATAGCATCTTGGTGTAAATTGTAATTTACAGTGGGTGCATTTCATTGACTGCAAACCTGGAATTTAAGATACAGAAAATCTAGCTTCATTAAGCCTCACCACAAGCAACTGCCATGCTTTCATTCCTAAAGGCTCCTCCCTCAGGTGTGTAGTCATTTTTAGATATTTTCCATGTATGTGTTAATAAATAATGTCATCAGCTGACTTTAACCAATAAGCATTTTTTAAAGGGCTTAACATCATCTCTGTTACTTAATGCATGTACCTTATTTTTCCCATCTTATAATATTTGTTTCTACTCCTAGACTGGCATTTCTGTATTAATGTAGCTTATTGTTTAGGTTTTCAATGACAGGATAAGCAAACCGACAGAAAATGCAGTGGCATTAGTAGACAAAGAAGGACCAATGCATTCATAAGCATAGTATATACTCACATACAATAAGGCAGCATGTACAACATTGTGCATGACTGAAATCGTTATGCAGTTCATAACATCCACCATGTTGCACCAAAGCACTCCACAGCAGCTCCTAAGAAGTGCTCTACAAAAGTATAAGTACCCTCTACCCTTATGGTGCCTTACAACATACCCAACAAACACTGCTGGCACACACTGCTAAACACACACATACATGTATTAAAATGCTACCAAAAAGTACTGATAATGCAAATTGACATATGGAGATACAGCATTGACACCCAAATAGGCAGTGGATACTAATTGGCATACGACAACAGTACATTGCATGCACATGCAGGTTTACATAAAACTGTCACAAGTCAATGGCAGAATAAATGCAAATGAATAACAGACAGAAGTGACCTTTTGTTTATAAACTTTACATATTGTACTCACCACATATGAAACATATGTAAAACTTGCATGCAGTGTAACACAATTGTATACTAGTTGTAACAATTATATACAATGCATACAGTTCCAAAATAAAGAAAAGGTAATGTAGCCTGCTATGTGTGTCTCAGAAGGATTCACACCTATGCCATCCTTCAGTACTACTGATAGGTGGTTGGTATATCAGACAGGGTGACCTGCTGCTACTGTAATATCCAATGCCTTCAGTGGCATATGAAGGCCTCACACTGGGCCATGAACATTGGATTACATCCAGCACATGACTCCTCCAGAAAGATAAGGGTCTGTGCAGCCCAGCTGCTGTCATGTAGACCCACAGATGGATGATGCTGTACAGACAGCTCATTCATGTGAAGGAGTCTAACTATCCTGGCATCTTGTTCACAAGTGATCATATTAGGAGACTGACCAACAGATGGATGTCATGGTAACAGAACTGTGGAGGGGAAACAATAACAGAGTCATACAATGAAGATCACAGTCTGATAGTCTAAGTTTCTGTCCCTTTGTTTGCCTGTAGACATGAGTTTTAGGTAGTGATTGATAGGATGAGACTATGGATACAGGCTGGGATGATTTTCAATGAGAGATTTAGAAGCCCAACGATCTGGGTTAACTTCAAAGTTTTCAAAGTGTAGAAACTATTTCAACATGTTGAGAGGAGTTATCTGTGGAGGCTTGGGCATCTTATGATAAGTACCATTCACAGGAGGTTTACCAGGCACAGTCCACTTGTAGGAGGCTCCAAAGCAGACCTAGAAGTCCTTGAAAGAGCAATATCGCTCAGTCTTCCTAAGAATGTCTGAGGATCTCATGCAATGAGTTAGAGACTGCAGATTTATCATCATCATCATCATCATCATCATCATCATAATCAACCCCATCTTTCCGTTTTCTACATGGGGTTGGGGAACTGGAACTGACACTGGAGATTGTTGCTAAGTATAGAGAAGTCATGCCTAGCATTCTCAGCTTGCTATCACCTTGGCCCTCACTCAGTTTAATTTCTCCAAGACTTTTGGGTTTTTAATACCATGATGGGAATGGACCCCATTCCTAAGTCAAAGTATGATTTAAGTTCATGAAATGAGTGTTGTTTCAATCTTTGATGTTAGCCAAGTGCTCTTTGCAGCATCTGCAATGTGGCCAGAAATGACTCCTTCTAAAATTCACATGGAGTTACATGTATTGGTAGCATATCTAAATAAGATACGATTTATAAATAAGACTGCAAATTCTTTTTTATGAGCCCCATTGCTCCTACTACTATTGGAACTGTTTAAGTATCCTTCTTCCACATTGCCCTCATTTCTGTCTGCAAGTCCTGGTATTTTAGGACTTAGTGTGTCTCTATACGTAAGACGCTGTAATCACTGGGTGTAATAATTTCAATGATCAGTGCTATTTTTGTCTTCTTTTCTTGGACCACTGTATCTGGTTTTCTCACATCTGTTTTTGAACTGTCAGTAGTGGGTGATCCCATGTGATATTAAATATCATTATTCTCTATAATGCTTTGTGACCCATGTTTCCAAAGATTCTTAGCTACTTCAATATTGTAATGTTTGCACAATCCCCAATGAAACAGTCTTGCCACATTATTATTCCTTTTAGTATACAGACCCTCTGCCATTAGTGTATCACACCCAGCAACAAGATGTGCAACTGTTTTACAGAACCTGTATTTGTCTTTTCTCCCACATGTTCAATGGACTTTATGTACCAACATGTATGTAGTTGTGGTCCACTAACCTGGGCCGTTAATATTAACCTTTCATCTTTTGGTTTAAATTCACCTCTTCTTAACCATTCCTGCGTCATATCCTGATTGACATGAAGTTGTTCCTGGAGTTTTCTTTACTTGCAACTATATTTATGACTTTTTCACATTTCTTGCCTTCTTACCTGATCCTTCTCTTTAAATTCTTTCTTTCGTTTTTTTTGGTACATTCATTTGCTGCCTAATTTTGTCTACTTCAGCTTTTGTTTCCATTCTGACTTGACATTGATAGGCTTCTGCTAAACTAAGCAGGAAGTCATCTTAGATTCGTTCTCTTAATGTTTTAAAATGTTCATTATGTTTGTATCTGGTGAGGTCAGCAGATATGTATACAGTACTAAGACTGCAGATCTATACATGTAATCAATTTTCAGGAGGCCTATCCTTCCTCCAGAATAAGAAATATATAATTTTCATATACATTGATTTTATACATCATTTGATTAGCGTGGGGAGGCAATACCTTTTAGGGCCAGTCAATCACCCCAAAACTGTAATTTGGAACAGGTAGACCAAATTGGCTTATAGCTTGGACTTTGTTCCTAGATATCAGTGCTGTTTTCCATATTAATTTTAGTCTTCTAAGATGTTCCTTACTGAGTTTTGTTTGCATTTATTCATGTTTTATTATCGATCCTTCATTGATTCCCAAATATTTATACACTCCCTCCTGTTCATGCTCCTTTATATCACGTTCCTGTCCCAGACTGATATTTTTTGTACTACACATTTCCTGTTTTAAATGCTGCCTCTGCACATTTATCAAGACCAAATGACAAGCTTATATCATCTGAGAAAGTTTTGACTATTTCCAGGTCTGCTTTCAGCTCCTCATCTGATGAACTATGCAGTTAAATCATCCACAAAAAGAAGATAAGGGGTCCTTATAATTTGTTGTCTTCTGGGAGTCAAACTGTAACCATGATCTAATCTGTTAAGTAAATAGCTTAATAGGTCAAGGCAAGACAAAAGAGCAGCGGTGACAAAGAGTCGCGCTGGAATATCCTCCTTTGAAGTTTTTTTTCCCTGGGATAATACGTTATCCTTTATTATGGCTTAGCTGCAAAGTGATTAGCCACTGTTTTGTGGTCACTGTAATGCAATTGATCAATTTAGGGTGTATTTTATACATCTGTAAGCAGTCCTTTATCCATGAATGTGGGATGCTGTCAAATGTTTTTTTTAATCTGTCTATGCCATACTTAGATTATTGCACCTTTTTACAGCTCTCCATTATTATTTCATTTAACAACAAATGATCCTTTGTTCCATATGGCTTTCTTTTGTTACCCTTTTGTTCTGTTGCTTTGATTGAGTTTTCTTCTAAATGACTATAAACTCTGTTGGCATCAATTCTAGTACATAGTTTATACATCGTCAGAAGGCAAGTTATTGGTCTTTAATTTTTAGGATAACTTGCAGGTTCACTCTTAAGGAGTTGTAAAATTTTTCCTATTGTTAACCAGGTTGATGTCTGTTCGGAGAGCACATATAAGTGGTTCTTACTCGGGTCTAAATCTTTGTACAAAGATGTTATTGCTTTTATCCAGAAGTTAGGTACTGCATGTGAGTCTGGGGTTTTCCATTTAGGAGATTTTCTTAATTTTGTTTCAATTTCTCTCTCTGTTACTTCATCCCATTTCATATCCTGTACATCTGAACTTCTTGCCGTTTCTTTTACTTCTTCTATCCAGTCAGTATCTTTGTTATGTTCCACAGGGTCTTCATAGATATTTCTCCAAAATGTGTCTATTTTTTCTTTTTTTAGTTGTGTTTCTATTCCTTTTGCTTTGTCTCCTAATTCTCTATAAAACTTTTTAGGTCATCAATGAATTGGTTATCTTGTGCTTTTTCTTTATATATATCTGCATATCTTCTAAGTTCTTCTGCCTGTGCTGATATCTTTAGTTTATTATTTGCAATAGTTGTATGATAAATCCTGGTCTGCTTTAATAATGCACATTGCTTTTATCATGTCTATCTTTCTAAGTATTTTTGTCAATCTGCTCCCTCTTGTATACTCTTCTAACAGTGACACTTCTTGCCTTAATTGCTTTATAGTTTTCTGTATTCAATACTTACATGATGGCATTTGATCTCTTCCCTTCCTTTACCTTATTGCCTTGTATTTGTATGGTAGAATTGTCTCAGGAGTTCAATAAACTCTGTGTAGACTTACCGTGAAGCCTACACAGAGTTTACATTTTTGCATGAGCAGCAGGGCTAATATCATATACATGATGTGTATCATGCTTGCATGGACACAAGAGAAGTTTTGATGCCAGCAATGATGTTGCCAGCCAGAAAATCATGTAAGCGCACTTTATATCTATACATGTCAAACCCAAGATGTGCCACGTGATCACTACCACCCTGATGTTGCCATGGAAACTTTTATACTATTATGAAATTCTGACATGAATGCATAACTGTTCATGCAAACTATCAAGTGATGATACTGATGTGATGTACTGGTACAAATGTGATGTGGTGCAGTCACAGTATAGCTGTACCTAGGATACAATTGTGCATCATAGGTTTATAGGTGCATAGGAAAGTGCTAGGCTAAAGTCCCAAGTTCCCATAAGAGGCTATCCATGTGTAACATGTGTTTCACAATTTTAAATAGCTATGTGAACAATGTTCTCATAGGTATGAACCTATACTATGTTATGTAATATGAACTACCTCTATCCATAAGGGACATGGCTGTAACAACAGGACTACAATCATGATTAGCCACTGTTGATCTAGGTTGCACTTGAAACGGGTGACTGGGAAGCATGTTCCAGAGAAGGGGTAGTGTCTGAGAGTTGTACAACATGATTTGTTATGTCATGTCAAAGACTCAGTTAACATCCTTGGGACAATTGAACCTCATGTAGTTTGCTTTAACAAAGTGTAAGATTTCCATCATGGCCAGATTGGAGACTGCCCTGTAAACCAGACACAGATCTGGACTTAGTAGTCTGTAGGAGATATGATACAGTGATAGAGCTTTCAATCTCTCCTACTAAGACTTGTGGTTTATATGATGTATCTTCTTTGTGTGATAACTCAGTGGTTGCTCCAGCTGTTGCAGATGTGTGGTGAGGTACATGCAAAAGGGTGCATTGAACTCCATTATTGGTGTGATGAGGGCTGATAGCAATGGAATTATAATGTCCTCTGATGTGGATGGCCTGCCCATACTCAGAATTTGTGCTACATACAACAGATTTGTCACCACTGTGGGCACATGCTGGTGGAAGATACGCTTATTATCTACTTGAGTACTCGGGTCATGTACCACTTGGTCTGCTCATACAGGTGTGCTGTCTATATTGTAATTAGCTTGCATATCTGCTTTCAAAAAAGGAATAATTATGCTTTTTGTCCATCTATTGTGTCTGCATGGCTCTGTCAACAATCTTTTGTGTGTGATAATACTTTCTGAAGTATATCAATAGCATTCTTGGATTCAATGATTGTCCAGAATTTGCAGTTGTCCACAAAGCTGGTTAGACAAAGACTGTCTAAGCTTGTCTTGACTTCTGAGAATTAAATACTGAAAAGGAAAGGGCATAGCACAGAACCTTGAGGTACATTCCTGGTTACTGGACTCTTCCTAAAGGTGAACTCACACACTTCAATAGTATGCGTCCTGTCTGTAATCCATTTGTCTACCCACTTGGTTTTTATGCTCACTTAAGACAGTTTCTCTGTAATACCTGAGTATGGATTTGTGTCAAATGCCTTAGCCAGGTCACGTTATGTGGTATGACAGCCATTTCCTCATACATGCCTTTGATGACCTTCTTGAAGAAGTCAGCCAGATTTAGCAGACATCAAATAGCCTTAACAAATCAAAAATGGGTTGGGTACACATTCGGGAGATTACCTGTGTCCTTTTTGATAAGGTCCATGATGAGTCTTTGGTCTGCCTCACAGATGAGGAGAGTCAGGATTATGGGTCAATAATTCCCTGGATCAGTTGATGGCCCATGCTTTCTCAGATGAATGATTGTTGCTGCACACCCTTCTGCCAGAACATAGGCTGTCTGGAGGCTGTGTTTAAGTAGGGATCCATCTATGTCTGCTAGGTCAGGTTTTAAGTTATCAAATAGGCAACCAGGGTCCATTGATTCCATGTAGCCTTAGAAAGCAGACAGGTGAGCCGCTGTCCTGAGAAAATAAGCTGAGTAATGTTTGCATGTATCCTTTGGCTGATGGCCAGTGAAGACGGAGGGGTTATGTTTAATCCAAATGGCCAACTAGCAGATTGTCTAATTTTCTTCGGTTGAGTATGGGTGGTGGCATCCACAAACAGCTTGGTACTTAGTTGCATATTCCCTTCAACATTTCATACTTATTTAAAAAATGATTTGTGACAACACCTCCAAATACATTTGGTATCCATCATGTGCCACACAGTGCTACTGTTCACACAGTCGTACATCTCTACCTATGTCATGTAACTACATCAATTCCACATCATATGCCTGTATGTTTTTCATTACAAAGCTGTGTGTGTGTGTGTGTGTGTGTGTGTGTGTGTGTGTGTGTGTGTGTGTGTGTGTGTGTGTGTATGTGCGTGGATGTGTGTGTGTGTGTGTGTGTGTGTGTGTGTGTGTGTGTGTGTGTGTGTGTGTGTGCGCGCGCCCTTATACCATATATGGACACATTACAAATGAGATAGTTGTAGCACATGCAGAACTATTACTGACACAAATTCTAACAGTCACACAATGCTGCTGGGGACCACTTCAAAAATCCTTGGGAGTAGCAACACAGTTGTGCATACAATGAATTTCACAAGGTTGCAATTGAATTAAAACTTATGATATGTTTGTATAAATAATACCATTACAACATGTGGATGAAGCAAGACATATGTGGCCATGTAATCAGTATGACATTATATTGATGTATGTCACAGAGAATTTAATGATGGCAGGTATACACATGCACACATGTGCCATACAGCAACTGTCACTGTGATGGTTGAATGAGAGCTGCAGAGAATGTTGATATGTTCCACTACAAAAGCACATACCTTATTAAGCCAACAATATACCTAATATCATCCCATGTCAACAGTTCTCAGGAGGCATATTACCACAGCTGTTATGGAAGGAACATGTAATCAAATGGCAGCAGTGGTGCAGCAGTTAAAGCTGTCACCTCACAGCAAGAAGTTCTCTGATTTGATTCTCAGCTGACGTGCCTCCTGTGTGGAGTCTATATGTCCTCTCTGCATTTGTGTGGGTTTCCTCCTACATTCCAAAGACACGTGTCTGGAGCATTTCTCCCTGGGCCTTCCCCGAAAATGGACTCTTTCCCAGTCAGACTTTCCTAATAAACAAATGTTAAATAAATACCTCATGTCACAGATTGTAATACTGTCTTGTAGGCCTACCATACATCCACACCTCAACACACTACATGTGGATGACATTAATATGTGCAATGTTCATAGGGTCATAGGACATTACTAGGCTAATGACCAACATCACATAACAATCCTAGCCATTATTATACCATTTAAACCAAAATTTCTATATCTATATGATGGAAGATGGTAAGGGTATGTGCATAAGTGTGTATTTGTTTGATTGCACTACATACTGCCTCTGTCCATATTTGGCATGCACCACCCCATGACAGAATTAGCAATCACAAATACAGTGGTCTGGGAATGGCTTGCAGAGGCTCATGGAAGGAGTCTACTTCATGATGTGTGTATTCATCTTTGAGATGAGGACATCCTCTAGTCCTATGCAGGAAAGATGTTACATGACAAGAGGGAAAAGGGGATGTTGGATTCATGGGGCTATGTTAAAAGGTCTTCTAAGTGGTAGCTAAAAAGAGATTCAAAAGATCATATAATGACCTTAATGTACCACCAGCCACACACACAGCAGTTGACTGGGTCAGATTTGTACATTAAACCTATGTAGGTATAGAAGCTGGATCCCATACAATGCAAGACTAGCACCACCACATATGTCTGACTTTAAAACTGTTGCGGTGGACTTTATACATCATCGTATGCTAAGAAGAAGATGTTGGAAGGAGTGTCTGACATAGATATGGAGTCACATCTCGGTGTAAAACTGTCTCAAAAATATTATTTGATGGAACACACACTCAAGTTGATGGTTGTCTGATTAGAACTCCTATCTATCTGGTTACAAAAGCTGGAAAACACAGTACTGAACATTAGTGCCAGAACACAAATTTGGCATAAATTGTGTCAGTGTGCACTTTACAGAGGATGACATTATAAGTGTGTGTTAACAAGAAGATGTTTGGGGTAGTGTCTAACATAGCTATGGACTCTTACCAACTGATTGCTGAATGGACACACACCAGTTGACAGTAGTGAGATTAGAACTCCTACCTACCTACAGAACACAGTAACACCAGTGCCGCAACACAAGTCTGTCTCTCATTGTTTCAGACAATGTTTTATAGCTGATGACATCAACAACTGCAGTTGTACAATGTTAAGCAGAGAGCAACATTGCCAAACAGAGAGAAAGCTAGTTTATGAAATAAGAAGGGCAATGTGACAATTGGCATTAATTTATGGCTTGTCTGCTGCTTACCTGTTAGATGACTTGATTTTTAATACATGTATTGGGTGGTATAAACTTTATGATCTGACACATTTTTATGTGGCTTTACACACTGATAAAAGTAATTTGTACAATATGGGATTCAAACTTATGTAAAATAGAGAATACCTATTCTTACACATTGGTGTTTTTTCTTCCTTGCCACAGAAAAATTGTTTGTCAGACATGATCATCAATTATATACACACATTAAAGAGTGAATGGTTAACCACATATGTGTGTGTCCTGACAAGGTCCTGGTTTATGCATTCTCATGTGTGATGTGGGAGTAATCTGTGACAATTATGGACAGCGCAGTGGTGCAGTGGTAGCATTGTCACTTCACAGCAAGAGGTTCTCCGGTTCAATTCTCAGCTGGGGTGCCTTCTGTGCAGAGTCTACATGTCCCCCCTGTGTTCATGTGGGTTTTCTCTGGGTGCTCCAGTTTCCTCCCATGTTTCAAAGACATGCATCTGAAGTGTTCCTCCACTGAAAAATGGCTTCATTCCAAGTTGGACTTTCCTGGCAAATAAATGTAAAAATATAATAGAACTGCATTTGCTTTTATTACTTGCATGAAATATTTCCAAGTTCTGGGTCAGACCACACAATACATTCAATTCCTCAGCTAAACTTGTGTTATGTGAGTTGTATGTAGCTATCATTGATGTAGAAGTCCATCCCAGAGCAGAAAAGAAACTTTTTAATTGCAGAAACATAATTGTCAGGATACCCTCGGTCAGACATATAATTCATATGATATCCATTGCTATACATAGTTATTGTTATGTATAATTATCTTTATATTATTTTTTATTAAAAATTTAGTGGAACAACATTATTAAAATTTGGAGTGTGTAAGATTAGAACACTGGCTCACCTGTATTATGGCCATGAACTTACATCAGTTGCCACAGGGAAGGCTGGGTTGCAGGTGTATTTTTTACTCTAATTACTCGTCAGAGTGCTCATTACCACAGACAATGTGTTTGTCAGACATGCTTATTAGTTATATAGACACATTTGAGTGGTTAACCATGTATGTGCATGACATTAAAGTTCATAAAATAAATGTTTAATTGTAGAACCACAATTGTACTGATACCCGTAGTTAGACATATAATATATATGATATCATGTGTATGCTTAATCCACCTGCTATATTTATTTTTATGTATAATTATTTTTATATTGTTCATTTTTATATAGATTATAGTGGAACAGCATTAATAAAACTTGGACTACACATGTAACAATGTATCTTTTTGAAATTGACAATGTCTCCTTATTGTCTGCAGGTGTTGTGCATGCATGCTGACTGTTGAACAATGCTGCTTTGCGTGTTTGTGCAATGTAAGGCAAAATATATAACAATGTATCTTTTTGGAAGTTACAATGTATCTTTTTTGTCTGCAGCATTACACCATGTTTGTGCCCAGGTGAGCAATGCAAAACCAAGACAGGCAAAACCTAGCATGCGTTATTATTGCAAAAACTGTTTATTAACTTTTATCATTAAAAGAAAAATGTGGAACTTGAACCATGATCTTCATATCATAAATGCTGTGTGCTTCATCTTGTTTACCAGGTGAGCTACACACAGAGTTGATTCACAAACTCTACTTTTTGCTGTCCTTCTCATAGAAGCAGCTTTCATTAATTTTAAAATATTTATATGTTTCACTGTATTTGCACAAAGCCACACACCGAACATTGCACAAACATTAAGAAAAAAAATTACAAAATACATTTTAACACATTACAGATTTTTAAACAACTCTGGATTTGAACACATTACAGATTTTTGCACAAATGTGGATTTCAGCTATCATACTAATGGACCTACAAAACACACTAGGAGTGTTTTTATCTCTTTGCCACATTTCCTTCACAGTATTAACAAAACATATATGCGTGTACGCCCTCATTTGTTTGTACGTGTGGCTTACATATTTAGTGCAATAACTGCTCCCAACCTTTTATAAATATGTTTGCACCAATGCAGCTCTGTCTTCTCTTTGTATTCTGTTAATTTTAATCTTATCTGTGCTGTACCCCAGACATGCAGTCTACACTGCATTTTGTATCATTGTCCTTTAAATGTATAACAAAAATACATCGTAGTGAAAAACATTTTTCAGCAAAGGCAGGAAATTTTGGCTAGTAGTGAACAAAAATTATAAATGTATGCTGTTTAGTTTGATTTAAAAGCTTGCTAAAGTTACTCTTCACTTTACAAGTGTATCCTGGGGGATACACACTGCAGGTAAGGTAGTCTGCATTGATGTTGTGTCTTCCTTCTCTCTCACACTAATCATTCACAGTTGCAATCCATTAGCAACAATCACTGAGGTAGTGCTTATACTATGTTTACACCAGCAACATGAAGGCAAAAGTTTGGTATTCAGCAATTCTAACACGTTCATAGCTCATGTGCATCTTCACCATGCTCAGAGGCCTGAATCTACACTATAAAAAGGTAACCATGTAGCTAGGGAACTTGAAGGTGAGGATACTTGATTATTTGAAGAAAACAGTAGATTGTCATTCATTTTGATTTAGCTGCAGAAAAGCTTCTAATTTTGCTATGGAATGATTGCATTTTTCAAGTACATTCTAGATTGTATAACATGTTGCAAAGCAAATTACATATATGCAGTAGAAAATGGAACTTTTATCTGTATGCATTTCTTATATGCCACTGTTGGCATAGGCATTTTTGGCAGGAAATGACATTTCAGATAGACAGGACTAGCTTTCATCACAAGTACTATTAGTCAAATTGATATTTTACAATATTCTATGTTATTGCAGGGGAAATTTAATGTACTATGTCAAAGACACAGGGTGGTGTGCTTCTAGGATGGCCCAAAGGCACCTCCAGGGGGGTGGAGGGCTCACTGAGAGGTGACTGGGAATCATATAAAATTGACTTTTCTGTTGTAAATGTTATAAATGTGAACATATTCTGAGAATTGTGTTGAAAGCATATATACCAATTGAATTATATGGTATTCCCTGATTTGTACAAACTTTCATTAGCTTGTTGTTTTGATGGTGGGGGAGCCACCTACCTTTTGTGTGTTGCCACAACAAAAGTGTGTTTCAAGTGCTTTTCTCTTGAAAATGGGTAGTAATCCTATTATTTAGTGGGAAACAATACATCACTAAAGTGGTATTACTTGGTTTGGACCAAACATTGGTTTGTGTGTAAGTGTGATGTGGTACAACCACATAACCTTCAATTTTAATAACTGAAATGTATGTTTCCAGTGCTTACTGTTGACAAATATGTGTATATAAGCAGGAATTTAGTTAGGTGATATTTATGGATTGTATCCTTCTCTGTTTTAAGCCACATAGAATTATGACAATAAAGAATACAAATCCAAGTAAACCCACTTTTAGTGACTCAGAAAATGATATAATTGTGCAGGCATTCAGGCACCATGTTGCCTTTATGCTTGAGAGAGGACATGGGTATATGACTGCCAGAATGCAGATTTGGAACCAATTAGTGGATGATATTAATGCAGTACCAGGTCACAGTAGGACTTATGATCAGGTGCATCATAGGGCCACTGATATGATTTTATCAGCTAGGAGGAGAGCAGCTGTAGTTGCATGTGAACAACTGCCTACAGGGGTGGACATGCAACTGAGCCACCACTAACCCCAAATAAAGAGTTCCTGTCTACTGTCAGCGATCCCAATGATTCGGTGGAAACTGTACACCAGCATGTGACTGATGTCAGTGCAAATGTATCTGAAAGGGCAAGTATTTGCCAGGAGGAGCTTCCAGGAAAACTTACATATGGCATTTTTAAGATTTTCTTGTATAATAAAATATATAAAAATGTAAGTAATACTTCCTGTGGATTTTTTATGAACCTGTTGATAAATTAATAGACTTAATGACACACTTGGTCACTACACATGGGCTGTGGGTGGACATGTCAGCTAAGTTTTAGTTAGAACTATTCTTAACTGACATATAGATAAAACTGTGCATTCACTGTCCATCTGTGTTATTCCAACTGTGATGTTTAATTTATATACTTATCTTCCTTCATTTCTTCTGGGACCATCTTGCCTACCAAGTCTGGAGTCATCTGCGCATGGTAAGCCAAACATTTTTGTTCAATTATTGATGACCATTTCTCAGATATATGCATTTATCTGTAAGTGTGAAGTGGGTGTAATGAGTGTGTGCATTTGCATTGCTATACCATCTGCGATACTGGGACCAATGTTTGTTTATCATATAAATTGTTTTAAATATTTAGTATAGTATTAATTTTGTTCCTGTATCTGTTGCTTATTATCACAGGTGATCCTGACAGTGGAAGTGTAGGACTGTTACCACCTGATATCAGAGTATCGGTAAAGGTAGACTCTGATGATGATGATGATGATGATGATGGTGACCAAACTGAGGCATAGTCTGGGGTGCAGAGGTTGAATTTGACACTGAGGTTGACATTTAGCCATCCCCTGTATTTCCCACCAACACAATCAGTAGACCTATGCATACTTATTCCACTGAACCCTCAGATATTACACAGATGGAGGATGACACACTTGATCATGGTAGTGTGGTTACTGTGGTTTCAGTGCCAATTGACTCTGGCTATAGCCAAAGGGTGGTTGAGGTGCCATACAGGAGTGTTGTTAGGGATGCTTGGAGGAG
The DNA here is from genome assembly GCF_019279795.1 of Protopterus annectens. NCBI lineage: Eukaryota > Metazoa > Chordata > Ceratodontiformes > Protopteridae > Protopterus > Protopterus annectens. Next base: position 668,249,239 of record NC_056734.1, read on the forward strand.
ACCTGCTGTCCATTCTCCTCCTGATCCTGGTGTGTCATTATGTGTCACTCGGCATATGAATAGGGTCATCAGGGAGATATAGGCATGTTCCACAAGGGCCTCCGAGGACATGCTTAACATTGCAGATGTGGCTCAGGCCAATGTGCGAGTGCCTCCACCATGTAGCTGATTCAGTGGGTCGGGTGAGTGGCATGATGGAATGGGCAGTGTCTGTGATGGGACATCTGCTAGGAGGGGAACAGTGTCCATGTGGACATAGGACAGCAACATCATCTGATGTTAGCCAATGCGGCCATGCCCAATCACGATCCCATAGTGGCACTACTTCTACTGCTCAGTCAGTGATTGAGATGTCCACATCTAGACATGGTAAGCCATGATGTCATGGTCCTAGGTTTACTCATGAGGAGAGCTCATTCAGCAGATATCAGTCATGTTCAGGTAGCAGCAGCATATCTGACTATGGTCATGGATCAGAGTTCCTGCTGTAACTCTCCCTTGTTAGCAAAAACGAACGTTTCCCTCCTCATTTGGTCTGGTTATGCTGTCATCTCCTTCTTCCCTTGGTTTGTATATGGTCATGGATATGCCAGTGCAACTTCTGGCAGAGCCAGTTCTCGCTGTCGGGGCCAATGAGAATGAACTGTTACCTCTGCCATGCATGACTGACACCTGCCAACATGCTTAGATGTAGACCTTGGCTGTTTTCTTGCAAACACTCACACACATTTCACCTTAAGTGCCCATACAGACAAACACACATAACAGGTACATGGGTCATTTGTGAGGATTACAGCTCATTCTGTCTCATTGGCCATTTGATAATTTATCTAAATTTCTGTCTGTCTGTCTTTCTTACTCACATGCAGTCACTAATTTTTCTGTCAGACTTGGCATCTAGGTCCTCCAAACAACACCCTGTGCAAATGATGGTAACTGTGCCATCTTTTTGATTCTACCTTTTGGATTCAGGGGTACAGGGGTTGTTTGATGCAAAGGGTACATAGCTGACTGAGTGCTTAATATATATGTGTTTGTGATGTTCTTTTAAAAACTGAACTGTTTTCTTACAGGTTTTTGAATTGTTTGTATCTCTGATGCATTAGGCCTATTAGTGGATAAAGAACACTCATCTATTGACATGTCAGTCCTGTCACATATTGATCTCATTGCTATAAAACTCACAAACCTTCTACGTAGGCACACTCTCAAGTAACAGTATGCAAGGATCTGACATTCATTTGTGTTCTTAGCCATTTATTTTCCTATTCTAGGTTCAACACTTACCTTGATAGTCCAGCAGTTGCAAGTGTTTTAATTTGTGGTTGTCTCTGTATGATGCTAGCAGTACACAGCCATTACATGGTACATAAAGGTTGTGAGCATTGTCTAGTATCAATTTTACTATATGTATGTGCATAGGATGGAAGTTGTACCCCCTTAGGTGGTGAGCATGTCTGCTATCTACTGCCACTTGGCCAGAGCTAGGGTATATTATGCATGCCTATGTCTACCAACACCCACAATGGCTGGTGGTTCCCCCTCTGACTCCACACCCATGTATGGCTGCGGTGATCTTGTCAGTGGTGGTGGGATATGTGCCCTCCCCCTTGGTGTTCCTGCTAAAGCTGTTTTCTCAGGATAATATTGTGGAAGTTAAAATTTCAGCACAAGCATGGGGACTGTACTGCAGTGCTCCCCCTGATGTATCCAGGCACCAAAACTGTGACTTCAGCAGCCCAAACACATGGTCTATGACAATTTATTGTTTGAGTATGTGCCTCATTATAGCATTCTTCAATGGGTGTGTGTATATTTCTGATGAGCATCATCAGCCACAGTTTGAGTGCATACACTACATCACCCAGTAAATTACCTTGCGGGATACCCCTCTAGTAAACCTCTGATAGAGGTGAGACGTGTGCCAGATATGGTAGTCATGGTATCTACTGGGGTTGCCAGTGCACACATTCAGGATGATTCCATTAGTGTTACAAATGACCTGGCAGTTAATTTAGTGGAAGCCCTTTCTGTTTATGTACATCCTTCCCTGTTCCCTGGCTGGTGCTTTGATCTCTATATGTGTTCAGTTTATGGTAATCAGGATTTCAGGGAAGTGTGCTACAAGGTAGAAATCCTGCATAGTTGTACCTCTGTCCTCTGGTGTACGGGGAAAATGTATGTAGTCATTGACATGTTTTAGCATAGTATTCAGAAATTGAGGGAGGATCCTGGATGCTTATGCCTGTGATACCCCCAGCATATCCCTGTTGGTCTCTGGAAGGTTCTTGTGGCTAATATTCTATGTGCTACACATACCTTAAATTCCACTGGTATTGGTCCCCTGAGTTTGCCCTTGATCTCAGTTGAGGATGACAGAAGTTGCGGAGTTCCTGTAGTGTGTCTCTATCCATCCTGTAGTGCTCTACTATTTCCATCTCATGTGGTCTATGAAAAGTTAAATGGGGCGTAAACGCCCTTTTCCCTCTTGGCCAAGGTCTGTTAGCAGCAGCAACAGCACAGACAGCAGCAACAGCACAGACTTGGAGCTGTTGCATACAAACATATAGAAGAGCAACAACAGGCCTCAACATTCTTTCCGTGTAGAGTAGTTTCTGTGGCTGAATTCCAGTAAGTTTTGTAATTCAAGGCCAAAAGCTGCTCTGAGTGTATACAATTACTTTATAGGTTGTTGAATAGCTCCTCCATCTTGGATTGGTTGATTAGCATACATTCATCCACTTATTGAACACAAATTAGCATGCCACTGTATGAGCGTCATGGCACAATGTGCACATGATTTTAGAACACCTTGTAGGCTTTATTGAATCCAGCACAGTATCTGCTTTTAATTTAGCTACACAGTAATATATCCTATTTACTTCTGTTCTATCATGAGTTTCTGTTAACAGTCTTAATTACATAGTTCAAGTGTTTTCTCAGACTTCTAACATTATGGGTCTTTCTCTAATCTATTCTTTTCATTGATCTTAACATGTCTATCTATTTCTGTGACATATTCTCTTCAGCTGCATCCTACATCATCCACTACTGTTTCATATAAGAACTCACTGGCCTATCACCCCACAACATTGACTGCATCAGAATTGCTACTGTTTTCTGGTCCTTCTTTTGCTGTGCAACTCCAACTGAACTTTTTTTACTGGTTTCCTACTGAAGACTCCAGAGTTTCTTTATGTGGCAAGTGATCAGATGCTTCCTGTTCCACCTATTTCTCCCTTCTTTGGGGATTTGTTGTTCCATCATGCTGTGACATAACCAATGTTAGACTTTCTATACTAAATCCTTCACCTCGCAGGTATTCCATAACTTCAGCTTCTATTTGTTTAATTACTATTTTACTAATCTTCTGTTTTACATTCCTCTTTGTGATCTTATTTTACGTATTGTGAAATTTTCCATATCTGGATGCATTTGCCTGTATTTCTCATCCAATATCTTTGGAGCTGCTTTTTTCTATTGATAAGTTTTGCTTTCTTATTTGCATAAATATTGCACCATATCAGATCTCTCTTTCTTTCCAATGTCCATATTTCTTCTTTATACTTTTCAAAAATCTCTAAGTTTTGTTCTTTATATTTTCTCACTTCCTGTTGCTTGTTTTTCCAAACAGCCCAAGGTTTCCTGGTCTATATATATTTTTTCATGAATCTGTTGTATTAATGAAGACAAATTTCTATTTGCAGCTTTTGACAGTTTTTCATGTGCAAGTATTTTTCTTTCTTCTAATTTCTCGATTAATCTTTTTGAATATCTTCTATCTGGAAATTCTGGGCTTCTTGCATAGCAGTAACAATACATATATATAATTTCTTTCTTATCCTCAATAGCCCACTCTGTCATCTTTATGGCTATTTTTTGGCCTGTCAGTTTTTGTGGTTTTAGTGGACTACTACTTCCTTCTAGAAGATGGGGGTCATCCTCACCCTGACCCTGGCCTAACCCATTTGTAAAAATGTTTCTGTGTTCTGGAAGATTCTACACTGCCATTTTTCCAGTCTTGGCATACCAGGATTGGGCACTTTTTTTTCCTGGGACTTTTACATCCAGCTGTCTTTTTTTATTTTTTAACCTACTTCTGTCCATGATATATGCTGTGTAAAATGCAGTTTATATATCAGTGTTGTCCTGGTGAGATTTTGTAAAAACAGGCCCCTGGATTCACTATTCTTCCATGTAGGACTAGCTTAGTCCTGCACGGAAGCAGCCATTTAGGAGCAGGACGGCATGCATAATAATGAAGGTGCACTGCCTGAGCTCCTAAACGGACATGGAGCATGTACAAGTGTAGGGGGTGTGTCTGAGAGCAGAGCTCTCAGAATATACATGCCCCTGCAATCAAGAACAGCAGTGTAGGAGTAAGAATGAGCGAGACCACTCATAGGTGTATGCATACCCCCAGCAACATCCCCCCAAGTGTACAAGAGCAACAGTAACAACATCTAAATATGAAGACTTTTTTTTATGAAACAGATCAAATTTAACCATAGGTGCATGGGTATGCCATCACTTAGCTACCGTTAATGCAGCTTAAATGGCACAGGAAGATAAAATGCAAGATATATGCAAATGACTCAGTACAGCAATAGTGTAGTGGACAGAGCATTCACCTTACGAGCAATCATTCCTGGTTCGAGTCTCACTCCAGTACAATCCATTTTCCATGTCAAATCACTATATGATCAATTTATTTTGTTGCATAACCTATGACATAACATATATTTGTGAAGTGGAGTACTGCATTAAATGCAGATGTGAGGTGTCATTGTCATAATGTTGCAAAGTCTACAGATAATCACAAGTGCCCCATACAGTATACATACACAGGAATCAGGGATACAAATGGAAGGTAAAATGTGTAATAAATGATAAATCTATACAGGTTCCAAATCCACCACCTGCACAAGAACCATTAGACATCACTGTCTAAATTAGTGTGGTGATAAGCGGGTGTAAGCACTAGTAAGCAAGAGTAAGCATAGTTACACAGTAGTAAGCGGGAGTAAGCATGTTTAAGCAGCAGTAAGTGGGTTTAAGCCTGTTTGTGCAGGGGTAAGCAATGCGCACATAGGTTAGCAATACTGAAGCTAACTCACTGTATGCATACTTAACCAGAGGTAAAAATTACTTACCTTCATGCAAACCCATGCAAACCAGCTTACAATTGCTTAAAAGTGCCTTAAGCACTCTGTATGCATCAGCCGCTGTTTTGGCCAGAAAGAAAATAAACAGCCTTTGCAGGTCTTGAACTGAGGACCCTATACACTAGAGTCATAGTAGTTAACCAGTAAGCCATCACAGCAGTACATAAGATTAAGGTATCACCAAACAGATCCTCATCATAGGAAATACAAACTGAACATGTGAAAGGAATCTATATACAGTTTTATATTGTATAGCCAACTACAGGACATAAATATTTGAAATGGAGTACTGCATTAAGCCCAGATGTGAGGTGTCAATGTAATAAAGTGTTGAAATCCCCTAATAAATACAAGGACCTCATACAGTGTACGTACACTTGAATCATGGATACCAAACACATATATAACGTAATGAATAATAAATCAATGCCACAATGCAAATATAATGCAACTTAAATATTAAGCAACATTAAGAATTGCGCAGCCCAGCTTAGTAGGTGTAAGCAATGTGTAGGCCAGCTAACTCAATCTGCCCATTGGTATACCTTGGTAAGCAGGTTTGCCCATAGCTTAGCCTTTTTAAAACTGTCCAATCACGGCAAAGTATGGGAAACTGGCCCTATTTAAACCAAACAGGTGCGAATACATTTCATAACTGGTTGTAGCTTTCCCTTGTAGGCATTATGTCTGGAATGGGAGATGGTGTGCACTTTCAGGCACAGCGCTGGGGCATCCAGGAGTCCAGAGTAATGGCAGGACTCCTTGTGAAAGACCATGACATGAGACTGCTGCAGGGCCAGTACCAGGGTTGCCAATACAAAGTGGAAGCCTGGGACCATCCCGCCCGTGACCTCACAAGTGCCACTGGCATACCCTGAACTGGTGAGCAGGTCAGGCATCACTATGCTGACCTGAAGCGGTGAAAGGGGGATCTCTTGGATCAGTGGATCCAAGAGGCTAGGAGGACAGGGGAAATCCCAGCCATGTGTAGGTATCAGTCCACTACCTGTTGAATAATTGCCAGCTCATGTATATTATGGATAGGTATGGCTAAATATTCCTCTTATGTCTTTCACATTGGCAAGTGAGCGGGCTATGAACTAGGAGGCCCATGGATGTAGATTGGAGCGGTTGCGACATGAGGCAGGTTAGTAATGCTCTTGCATGTGCTGTCATAGGAAATAAATCTAAAAGTACCTGTATTGTTTAAGGCATGTACTGCATACACCAGAGAATATGGCAGGAAGAGTCTCATATAGGTTGTATGTAAATAAAAGCATAATAGCCTGACAATAAAGGTCTAACTGCTGGACTGCATGTGTTTACTCTGGTATCATATGGTAAAGTAGATTTGCAATCACTTAATACTACTGTTGTATTAAGCACAGTTACCCACACTGTGCTACATAAATAAAATATGTAGGAATGTCTGTATATGAGTGTTGTAATCCCAAGAGGTCATAATAGTACAACTGAGAGAGACTTAGACAGAAAACAGTGAAAATACAGACAACAAAATCCAAATAGCACACTCAACTGAGATGTGAACTGTTGTATTTTTAGCATACACAGCCATGGTTCTAATCCTGAGAGTGGTAGTAGGCTGTATACAGAATCATACCCCATAACTGTACAGATATGTCCAGAATGTCCAGTAAATTGGCCCATATCTGCTGCCTATCACCCTGTCCCCCTGGGAAATCAGTGGGATGATCCCAGATGTTTAGGCAGCAAACAAGAAATACAACTAATTCTCAGACATCTGTAAGAACAAACCTGTCACTCTAGCAACTCTCCAAAATGTTATGAGAGTAATAAGCCAAGTATGTCCCAGCTACACCCCCATGTTGTCAAGCTGTGACTAGAGTGTGTAAAGTAACAGAGTGAGACATATGTGCATAATACTAATGTGGAATCTGGTAATTTGTGTGGCAACATTCAGGTAGTGCTAACAAACATTGCTCCCACAGGTCTGTCAGATATGAACACTGTGCCTAGAAATAAAAGACTGATATCCTGTACTGGTACTGTTTACTCTAGTATTGTACGGCATTGTTAGTGTTGCAGTTGCTCTGAATAATAAGGTATTACTCATCACTGTCACCCACACTGTGCTACATAATAAAACTGTCTAGGAAATCCTGTATAAGAGTGTTGTAATTACAAGGTCAGAATGTAAAACCACAGGAGAATTATAGACAGAAATCAGATAAGAGATACACAGCAATATCTATATAGCACACTCAACTGTGATGGACAGTGTTTTATTTTTAGCAGACACAGCCATGGTTCAAATCCTGGGAGTGGTAATAAGCTGTATGCAGAATCATACCCCACAAGTGTACAGAAATGTCCAGAATGTCCAGTTAATTGGCCCATATCTGCCTGCTGTCACCCTGTCCCCCTGGCATATCAGTGTGCTAATCTCTGATATGTAGGCAGAATTTCATGTCATATAACTGACTGTCAGGCCTGTACATATTTGGAAAATGTCAATGTAAACAAACCTGTCATTGTACAATTCACTAAAGGTTTAAGAGGGCAATAGTCGAAATATGTCCTGGTTTACCTGCATGTGATCAAGACATGTCCAGAGTGTGTGCAAAAAGAGATGAACAGGTATGCGCATAACATCAACCTGGAATCTGGGAGTATGTATAGAAACAGTTAGTGTTAACAAACAATAGCTCCACAGGTATACCAGGTAAGAGGTTTATACTGCAGGTAAAATCAGTTCATGTATATAGTTGTCGACAGCCATACCACTGTCCAAACTAAGACAATAGGGTAGTGTACTAATACTTGTAAGGTACAGATAACAGCACTGACTAGAAAAGTAATGCAAACTACAGGAATATACTAGTTGTTAATTGACATCTTTCTCTCTCCCCCCACCATATATGCAACTATAAACTAAATACACAACCCAATTGGTATGTGCTGACTTAACCCTAATGTTGGGATATATGTCCTATTGTTCGATAATTATTTAAATCTGTTTCTATGCATGTGCTATGTTGAAATACTCCCACACTGGTGGCATGCTGCCATCAATGTACCTGCATGCTGTTGTAATTGCCACTGTGGACCCATATATGCATGTGTTCTGTTTGCTATGCAACTGTTCCATATCTGGTGTTTGAGTTAATGGGAATATCTATGCATGCTGTTATATCTAATCCTGGAATGTGTTGACTACTACTAACCTACATATGTTGATAAAACTTAAACACCATAGCACGTATGGGAATGCTGGTCCTGGCGAACCCACCTGTCCCACCTCAGCAGGCCATGGCACCGGGCAGAATCACGTCAGGGTCCCAACCCAGGATCTCCACGTCCATTGGTCCTGCACCACCTTCGGGTGTAACCACCTCAGGGGATGGGATTCACGCCCCCCTGGGAGTGGGCATGGACATGAACCTGTCACCCATCGCCAGTCTGGGTCGTGGTGCATAGTGAGCTCAGCAGGGAGGTCGGAGATCTTCTACACCAGCTTGAGGGCTTTGTGTCATGACTAGAGGGTCAGCCTGGCTCTCCTACTCAGCCCCCAGCACAGCCACCTTCGGGCCTGTAAAGGTGCAGTGGTGACTTCCCATGGGTGGGGACCTCAGTCCCACTGTTTCCACTAGGGGGCTCATGGGCTTCCAATTTCCCAAAAACCTTCCCCATCAAGGTGTTTACCCCCATGTGTCATATACCACCCCTGTATGCATCTTGTTTGTCTTGTCTGTTAACCTACCCAACCTACCTCCTCAAATATACCTACTATCCCTCCGCAACATCCCACTCTCACCTGAAAAAAAGGGGCAATCTGTTCCCAAAAAAAATCTCTCCCCATACATAGCTGTCCATTTTGCACACATGTCCACTGGACACATGTAATCTGGTCTAATTGGCTTAACAACATATTATTGTTGTTATCACCCTTCTATCAAGTGTATGAGTGTCTAAATCTATCTCCAAATTCAGTGTATATGCACAGCTGTTGCTGTAGAAGAAATGGGCAGCTATGGTCCTTCCCTACACCCTTTCTGCACATCCCTAGCTATTTTCCCTACTGTCTTTCCCTCTTTGTGCCCCTTTTTCACCGCTTTCCTATCAACCATTTTTCATTTCTTTTAAAGAAATTAGTGCGGGGTAAGCGGGAGTACGCACCTTTAAGCAACAGTAAGCAGGTTTAAGCCTGTTTGCACAGGGGTAAGCAATGCCTACACAGGTTAAGCAATTTAGAAGTTGAGTATAAGAAACTGTAACCGGAAGTTAGCATTGCTTACCTCCGCACAAACCCGCTTACAACTGCTTAAAAGTGCCTTAATCTCTCTGTATCCAATGGCCCTTGTACTGCCCAGCAACAAAATAAACATATTTGCAAGGCTTGAACTCAGGACCCTGCACACCATAGCCAAAGTGATTTACCACTAAGCCATGTCAGATATACATAACCCTGATGTTTTACAAAAATATCAGCACAGGCATTCAACAGTACAGGAAATGTATTTAAACATGTAGCTGTATGTGTGTGTGTGTATATATATATTTATAGCTAAATATATATATATATATATATATATATATATATATATATATATATATATATATATATATATATATATATATATATATATATATAAATAAATATATACATATATATATATATATATATATATATATATATGTGTATATAAATATCTACATATATACATACATATGCAGACATCTATAGATATATATGTCTACATATATATGTCTATATATATAGAGAGAGAGCAATATATATATATATATATATATATATATATATATATATATATATATATATATATATATATATATATATATATATGTGTGTGTATACAGATATATATCTATAGATATAAAAGAGAACATAAATACATTCACTGTTGGAAACTCCTGGGTTCTGGCTAGTGTGATTCTCAAACAATCTGGAAATATATTGCTGATTGATAAGTATATTTCTTGGCATTTTAACTTTTCAGAGTTCTGCATTGTCTTAATTTTGCCTGACTGAATTGTTTTATATATTTTCTAGGATTGTTTTCTGTTCTCATCTGTCCTGAAATTGCTTACCCCCTATTTCTGAGGTGGAGTTTATAAAACTGGTCTAACAGCTTCTGTGTTATCTGATTGTTTTAAGGCTTGTTGATTTAAAAATAGCTTCTGTTTGTAAATTCCTACATTCACTGTTGGAAACTCCTGTGTTCTGGCTAGTGTGATTCTCAAACAATCTGGAAATATATCGCAGAGTAATAAGTATATTTCTTGGCATTTTAACATTTCAGAGTTCTGCATTGTCTTAATTTTGCCTTACCGAATTGTTTTATATATTTTCTGGCATTGTTTTCTGTTCTCATCTGTCCTGAAACTGTTTTCCCCTCCCCCACCCTATTCTTGTAGTGTTGTTATAGTTAGTGGCGTTGCAGTTGCCCGCCCCTACTACAAATTTGATCTGGGACACCCCTCCCAGTCTGGTGTTCACTCTACTTAATACAGAGAGAACATTTGAGAAGGCCAACCCACTTAGGTTCTTAACTTCTGTACCTCCTTCCTCTCTTCCTCTCTCCTTGCACTTTACTAAAAAAATATATATATATATATATTTGCACTTTATTTTGCTTTTGCCTCTTCTTAAAAGTATCTGCTACATTTATTACTGGTTGGTAGTACCCTGATTAAACTGTAACTGTTATCTAAGCCTTTCAGTTTAAGCACTTGAGCATCAGACCAGTTGTTTTACATTAAGAAGGTTTGTGGTCTGCACTGTTGCGGCAGGACAGGTAGCTTACATCCTTCTAAATTGGGAATTGCTGATTGAAGGCTCAGTGTATGTTATTCAAACAGTGTATTAGTTCTGGTTTAAGCACTTGGGCTTCAGGCCAGTTATTTTACATTAAGAAAGTTTGTGGTCTGCACTCTTGTGGGAGGAGAGGTTAGATTCTGCCCTTCTGAGCTGGGAATTTCGGGTTAAAGGATTATTGTGGCTGCTTATTTGAACTGTTTCTTTCTGAAATTGGTACACCTTGTTTTCAGTAGCATAGACTAGATTCATGCATGCTGAGTCTAGCGTTGTTTGTATAACCTGAGCACTAATCCAGGCCATATTTTTTTGGTGAAGGTTCCCCTATACCTTAGTGGCAGGAGTGTGCAGTTAGAACTTGTCTGATTGAAGACTACTAACAGGGCTCAGTTTTGAGCTTTTTTACTGGTTAATTGGGTAATTTGTTTAAATCAGTTTGCTCGTTTTCTATTGTTATATAAAAAAATTGCACTTTATTCATCTGCTTTTACTGTATTCGTGTTTCTTCCTACTTTATTGCATTTATTCTGCTGCATTTATTACTACTTGTTAGTATCCTGATTAAATTGTAACTGATTATATGCCTTTGGTTGAAGCACTTGGGCTTCAGTCAAGTTGTTTTACATTAAGAAGGTTTGTGGTCTGCACTGCTGTGGCAGGACAGGTAGCTTACATACTTCTAAGTTCGGAGTTGCTGATTGAAGGCTTAATGTCTCTTATTCTAAGAGTGTATTAGTTCTGGTTTAAGCACTTGGGCTTTGGGCCAGTTATTTTACATTAAGAAGGTGTGGTCTGCACTCTTGTGGGAGGAGAGGGTAGATTCTGCCCTTCTGAGCTGGGAGTTTCTGGTTAAAGGCTTATTGTGCCTGCTTACTTGAACTGTTTCTTCCTGAAATTGGTACATCTTGTTTGATAGCATAGACTAAATTCAGACCTGCTGAATCTAGCTTTGTTTGTATAACTTGAGCACTTATCCAGACCATCTTTTTTTGGAGAAGGTTCCCCTGCACCCTAGTGGCAGGAGTGTGCAGTTAGAACTTGTCTGATCGAAGACTGCTGGAATGGGGCTCGGTTTTTAGCTTTTTATTGGTTAATTTGTTTAACTCAGTTTGCTCATTTTCTACTGTTATATAAAAAAAAAAAAACACTTTATGCATTGCCACTTAGCTAGGGTTAAACTATTCCTGGCGCCATAAAGTCTGCTCTTCAAATTTTCCCTTAGAACTAGCCAGTTTTTTGGTATTAGCACTCAGATCAGTTTCATTGAGTTCAGCACTTGTTCAGGTTCATAGATTCATAGTTTAGTACTAAGCTAACTGCCCTTGCGAGCCATTTTAAGCCTAGCCAATTATCCCTTGTGCAACTCAAACCCTGCACCTTGTGTTTGTAAGGCAAACACCTTAGCCATTAAGCCATCCTCCCAAACCCCACCAGAACTCGTAAGCACTAAATAAGCTACAACTTACTACAGCACTCAACTTTCCTCACTTGTCTAGATGAAAACAGTTTTTAGTACTTAATAAATAAGCACCTATCCAGGCATGTTTAAGGGTCAGCTCCCAGTGTTTTCTCCTGTCTACCTGATGAATCTGGGCATCTTGGGGCAATGCAATAATTGCTTCATGTACACAGGCAACCCTCTCCTCCTACCACCAGACACTGCAACCTGTGAGAAATACACTTATATAGCCAAACTGGAAGCAAAGCTCTCTTCACCCAAGACTGGACTAGACAGTCAAGAGGAGAAGGTAAACACTTGCACCACACCACACTCATCACATAGTCCCTCAAAACCTACACCACCAAAACAAACACATAGCAACACAAAACACACACTTACATTCATGGAGGCCTTGACATGTATGGGCAATCTATTCCAGAGTCTGTCTCAATAAAAATCTGCTCAAGCAACAGAGACCTCCAAAGCAGAAAAGCATGCAACCTCCACCCCCCAACACAACCCAAATGACACATAGCCCACAAACTCAGTGTGCCACTCAACCACAGCCCATAAGGCATAACAGTGTACCCAACACTCTAGTCATGGGTGACTCTATAGTCAGGCACACTGATGTGCCACTCACCAGACTAAACAAGGAGAAAGTTATTGTCAGCTGCCTGTTGGGTGCCAGGATCCACCACATAATGCATGCACTCAGGTCACTCCACAACAAGTACAAATATGACTCCATTATTGTCCATGTTGGTGTGAATGACCTGAGATGTACCTCCCTGGACTACATGAAAAGAGACATGGCGGAGCTCTCCAATCTTGTAGCCCAGGCAGGTATGACGCTAGTCCTGAGTAGCATCCTGCCATTACCGAGAATGATACCACAGTACAAGGAAAAAATGACTGACTTCAACAATTGGCTAAGCTTCTGGTGTCATTCTAAGGGGATCCAGTATCTGTCTGCCTGGGATGACATGATTGACAGACCATGATGCTTTGCAAGAGATGGCCTGCACCTGTTGCCCTTGGGATTCCAGATACTGGCTAAGGCTCTTGCCACCCCTATAGTGCCTTTTTTAGGCTTAGCTTAACAGAGACATTAAAGATTTTTAAAATGGTTCAATCTATGTCCATTCACAGAGAGGGCATGCTAGTACATACCAGAAAAGCAAAAGGCAGGGGAATGAGACTCCCGACTCATCTATATCTTCATGTGAACAGTTTTCAGGGAGAAAAAGTGTCTCCTTTGTAGAAGTGAACTCTGATGAATCTACTAGCTCAAAAAACACCACAAATGGGCAAGTACAAGTGCAGCAACAGCAAAGAACAAGAACGGGAAAGGGAAAAAGCAACGGAAGAAGCAGAAAGACGTAAGACTGTTAGATTCAAATGTGAATGTTTCTACTATATTTGGAAATGACTTTCATGTTCCCATTTCTTCTCACTACGTTTATAATATTGTTTGCAATGTAAATAATCTGAATTCAATGTCAAACACATCTGAAAAATTGCATGAAATGTGTGATTCTCTTAGGGAAGAAGGACAGTTTAATTTCAATGTCAATGTAAATGACAAATGTTTAGATAAGCTGGATTCCTTTGATAATATGCAGAATAATGAAAACAATTTAAGTACAGCTCAAGATAATGTGCATGTTGAATTGGTCACTAATGTTTCTGATATCAGACATGAAATTAATGAAGGAAATAATATGCATTTGATGAATTTTAGTGAGAAAGGACAGCTTAATATAATTGAAACCATGAATGTTAAATGTTTAGATAAATTGCATATTTCCTATAATATGGAAAGGGATGGAAATAACTTAAATAAAACTCAAGACAACATGAATGGTGAATTGTATGGAGCATACAACATTATTGAGGAAAGGGGACAGCCTAATTTAAATGAATATGGCCATCATAGATGTCCAGATGAGTCTCACATTTTTTATGACAGAGAAGGTAGTGAAAGTAATAGTAATAGAGCCGAAGACAATGTGAGTGTAGATTCGTTCACAAATGGCTGAAACTGAAAGTAGTACCATGAAAATTATTAATCTTACAAATGCAAATATATCTGACATTGCTGAACAAGTTTTGCTCAGAGGTACAAAATTCGTACCTACTAAAATTCTCATCTTTGGCAGACATGATTATTGATGTTAAGGAATTTTGTCGCAAGTTAAACCTCAAAGTATTTTTATAGGTTCATAGGTTCATAGGTTGGTACTAGGCTATTGGCCCTAGGGCCTAAACAAGCCTAGCCATAATAATTCCCTGGCTATTTCTTCCCACACTATTTAATTCCCTGGACCCCTGTCTAGCAGGGCAACTGATGTGATCCCCGGGGTGAATATCCTTTCTCCTATCCAATCATCAAGGTTCCTTTTGAAGAGGGCCAAAGAGGCGCTCTGCTTTACATGTATGGGCAGTCTATTCCAGAGTCTGAGGAGTCTCTGGGTCAGCAACCTATCCCTTCAGCATGTTTTGTTTATTGTGATGACAAGGTTTAGATCCCTGGAGCATGTGGCTCTGAGGGATTGGGATTTCTTTAAGTGTAGCATGTCCAACAGCTCTGGGTTTCACATGACCTTGTATGTTAAGCAGAGATCACCTCTGAGTAGACGATATGTGACAGAGTATAGCTGAATTTTTTTAAGGTGGTCAGCATAGGGCATCTGCTTTAGGCCTGTGATTCTTTTAGTGAGGTATTTCTGTGACGTTTCCAGTTGTTGCAGATGTCTTGAGAGGTACATACCAATCGGGGAGTTGTATTCTATAATGGGTCTAATAAGGGATGAGTACAGTGGGACAATGACCTCCTTTTTTTCTGGATGAAAAGCCCTTAGTGATGAGGTGTGCCAAATAGAAGAATTTCCTGACTGTTGCGGGGATGTGGTTATCGAAGGTGAGACCACAGTCCACCTGTGTCCCTAAGTCTCTTATCACACTTTCAGTGTTTATTGTACTGCCACCTATGTGGTAATTCATGGGTACATGTTTTTTCCCAAAGGGGATAACTATACATTTCGTGGCATTGAGCTTGAGCCCATGGCTCTGGCACCAAGCATCTGTTTCTGTAAGGCCTTTATGTAGAGTATCCACATCATTTGGGGATTCAATAATGGCTCCCAGTTTGCAGTCATTTGCGAACTTTGTTAGCCAGAGTCCCTTATTGTTGGCCTGTACTTCAGAGAAGTAGATGCCATACAAGAGCGATCCTAGGACTGAACCCTGAGGTACTCCACTTGTCACTTGTCTGGAGCTGGATTTGGAGTTGGCTACTTTTACAGCGTGGGTTCTGTCAGTAAGCCAGTTGGCAACCCATCGAGTGACATAGAGGTTAATGTCCAGCTTAGTAAGTCTATCTATGATTCCAGAATGAAAAGATGCCCAATGCTGAGAGTAAGAACACTTTAATTCCAAAAAACAGATAAAGACAAATAAAAACAGGTAAGTGCTTTCACGATTGCTTGCTTCTTCAGACCTTAACAAACAGTATGAGAAAACTGGCCTTTAAATACAAAAAGCTTCCAATTAATTAAAAACAATTAAAATTGTTAGGTGTTAACACTTATCAGTGAACTAAGCCTCTTTTTTAAGAGAAGCTTTAAAGCAATAGCACTATTCAAACCAGCTGGCACATATGCTTTAAAGTTGACAATCCATTTTAACTCAGCAAGTTCAGTCTCATTGCTCAAATCCCCTTCCCTTAAACTTTCATTTAATTTCTATAGCACCAAGAACTTAAAACTGTGACTCATACCAGCTTCAGATGCATGTTTCGCTAATGCATTTGTTAGTTGTAGCCTGGTATTGCAGGGGTGCTCTCTGGAGCCTTGAACCAGGTCTCAGTTACTGCACAGATATTGATGTTCTCCATTTTTAGGAGTGCCTCAAGAGAGTGCATTTTGAAGTTTAGACTTCTAGCATTGAGTAGCATTACCTTCAGAATTTGCATGCTTGCACCTGTTACAGTGGTGGTTTTGTCCTTTGAAGTTTGCCTAAAAAAGGCACTATAGGGGTGGCAAGAGCCTTAGCCAGTAACCAGAATCCCAGGGGCGATAGGTGCAGACCATCTCTGGCAAAGCATCATGGTCTGTCGATCATGTCGTCCCAGGCAGTCAGATAATGGATCCCCTTTGAATGATACCAAAAGCTTAGCCAATTGTTGAAGTCAAGTCATGTTGTCCTTATATTGTGGTATCATTCTGGGCGAAGGCAGGATGCTACTCAGGGCTAGGGCCATAACTGCCTGGGCCACATGATCCAAGAGCTCTTCCATGTCTCTTTTCATGTAGTCCAGGGATGTAAGTCTGAAGTCATTCACTCCAACATGGACAATGACAGAGTCATATTTGTACTTGTTGTAGAGTGATTTGAGTGCATGCGTTATGTGGCAGATCCTGGCATCCGACAGGCAGCTGACTGTAATTTTCTCCTTGTTCAGGCTGGTGCAGATGTAGTAAATAGTAGTGAATCTTCTGATGATGAAGATGATTTATTGAATGTAAGCATCTATGAAAATGAAATGTATGAGATGTGTATTGGTTTGGATGAAGGGGATTCAAATGATGCTAGAGAAAGCAATATTTCATCCGAACCATTTGTCACAGGATATGGTTGTTTGGAAATGCCCAAATTGAGTTTAGATAACAAATGTATGCCCCCAAAGAATAGTCAAGCTATCAATGTTTTTGAAACTTTAGTGTGTAAGAAAGTGGAGAATAGCTATGGTCAGTTTGTAAAGAAGTTTGAAACTTATAATTTGAGTAAAGTAGAATGGATGGCCTTACAAGAACTTAGATCAAACATGAATGGGATGGTATACAAAACGGCTGACAAAGGAGTTAATTGGGTAGTTATGTATACTACATAATATGATGAAATGGTTTCAAAAATACTATCTGAGGAGGGTTATTATGTTAAATTACAATATAACCCTTTGTGTAGATTTTCAACTGAGTTGGAAGAAATATTGGAACGGGAAGAAATATTTGGATTTTTGAAACATCAGGATGTAAAAAAGTTGATTATGAAAACCCCTAGACATCCGTTTATGTATGCAATTCCCAAAATTCACAAAAACATGCTTAGTCCTCCAGGGAGGCCTATTATTTGAGGAATAGGCTCATTTTTTGGAAATTGTTAACATTTTCTTGGATTTTCATTTCAAAAAAACATTTGATCACTATACCTTCACATGTTAAAAATACTCAGCAAATTTGTGAAGAACTAGTGAATTTGAAATTGAAGGACAATTACTTTTGGGTCACAGTAGATGTTACTGCTTTATATTCAAATATTAATAGAAGATGAGGTATGGAAGCAATGGCTAGGAAACTAGGAGAGGGTCCACGTTCTACTTTTCTGTTAAGCTTATTAGAATTCAGTCTTACCCACAACTATTTTACATAGAAAAATTAATTTTTCTTACAAACAAGGGGGACAGCGATGGGGGCAGCTTTTGCCCCATCGTATGCTATCACATATATAGGCGATTTCGAAAATCAATTTATGACATCACAAGATTATTATGTGAAAAATGTAGTGTATTATAAGAGATACATAGATGACATTTGCAAAGGTAATCAGGCTGAATTTGTGAAATTTATGGAAATTTTAAACAATAATGCCCATGGATTGAGGTTTACTTGGGAAATTGGTAGAGATAATATACCATTTGAGGATGTCATATTTTATATTAGCAATGACAAAAAGGTGCAGTATAAACCATACAGAAAACCCATAACAGCAGTAAACAATTTCTTGCATGCTACCAGCATGCATCCCCCCATTTGATTGAATCATTACCTTATAGTGAATTTAAAAGGATTTTTTTGAATACCTCTGAAGTTGATTAAAAGAGAAAATATTTGGATGAAATATACATGAGGTGAACGAACAGAGGTTTTGATGATGATATATTACAGAGAGCAAAAAATAAGGTTACAAATGGTGGAAGAAGGAAAGAAAGAATTGGCCCTAATGGTCAGAAATATTTTGGAAACTAATATGGATGAAGATGAGAAACTATTTTTTGTTACTAGATATTCTGACTTTTCTCCCATTCTGGAAAAAAACTGTCAGGCAAGCCTGGGAGATTGTCTGAGGACATTTCCATCGGCTTACTGTTTCCCAAGAATATAACATTTTCTTACAGCAGGTATAGCAATTTAAAAGAGTTGTTGAACAATAAAAAAGCTTATATTTAAGTTTTTATGATAGTATAAGTACAAATGTTGGGACTTACTGCTCTGGGAGATGTTCTATATGTAATCGTGTTAAGAATTTAGATGGAAAAAAGATTAATGGCAAATTGTACGGGGCCACAGAATATTACAATTGTGACAGCTGTGGAGTAGTGTACATTATAGGCTGTGATTGTCATCCAACCTCATCGTATATTGGTCAAACTACCAGGAAGGCCAAAGGGAGGATTATGGAACATCTGGGGGATGTGAGAAGACGGAAATCTGAGAGCCCTTTTGCTATGCACTTTTTGACCAAACAACATGGTTTGAACAAAAGTTAATTTTTTAGTATTCTAGCACGTCCGGTGAGCAATTGTAGGAAGGCAACTGAATAGACTAGAGAGTAGAATGATAATTAATTTTCATACATTATTTCCTCGAGGTATGAATTTGGAGAATAATTTGAGTATTTGATTTGTTATAGAGGTATTAGAATAATATTTGAATGTCAAAGGTTTTTTCAGGTAGAAGGAGTTTTATATATATATATATATATATATATATATATATATATATATATATATATATATATATATATATATAAAGTATAAAAGTTATGATGCAGGAATTTTTTAAGATGCATCGTAGAAAGTAGAAAAAATGGATGTTTAAAGGTTGGGAGATAAAGATATGCACAAGGAGAATATAAATTAACTTGTAGACATAAATCAGGTGAATAGTGCACTTTACCTCAGTGAATATTTGTGATTTATTTAAGCACATGTCACTTTAAACTTTGTATGAAAGTGTAGAAATCAAATTTGTATTATTTATGTACTTAAAGAGTATTAAAGAACCTTTGACAAATATTTAGAAATGTTTAAGAATATTTACAAATAATTAGAGGTGATTTAAAAGTTATAAATTTCAGTTCACACTGTTTTTTTGCTGATCTACTACTGCTTTTGCTGCAAACGCAGACATTTACAGAGCGTTGCATATGCGTAGGCTGTTTAAAGAAGTTGTCTGCTCATAAAAATTGTTTTTTAGTAATTATTAACAGTAATGATCTCCTTTCCTGATCGCTACATTTTCTGACCACTACTAAACTTGGTATAGCAAAATATAGTCATTTTCCTAGGTTCAGGAACGTTTTAGAGTTTTGTAGCAACTTTCTAAAAGCATACTGCCCTCTACTTAACTAGCATCATTAACATTGACTACTGAGGACTGACATAATCACCTGAGCCATCTAAAAGATGCGCATTAGGACTGAATCATGAGGTTCTCTTACAACTAAACTGCAAAACAATATTCTCACCCTTCCTAAATTCAAATAACTTGTATTCGCGTAGGCTGCTTAAAGAAATTGTCTGCTCATAGGATTGTTTTTCAATAATTATTACCCGGTAAAGGCCTCCTTTCCTGGTCTCTGCATTTTCTGGCCACTACTATACTTTATAAAACGAATATAGTCATTTTCCTATGTTCGGGAACTTTATAGAGTTTTGCAGCATCTCTATAAACTCATACTGCCCTCTACTTGACTAGCCTTATTAACATTGAATACTGGAGACTGATATAATCACCTGAGCCGTCTAAATACGCGCATGGGTACTGAATCATGTGGTTCTCTTACCACTAAACTGCAAAACAGTATTCTCATCCTCCCTAAATCCAACATGGTATCAACCCTATTTTACTGTGAATTATAAGGAGGTTGTAACTGCTTATATTTGCTAATACTATAAGTCGCATTGTTAATTAACAAAGGACTACTCCTCTTTATTGTTTTTACTGCTCCTCCCTATCTTAACTCAGTTCACTGTTCAAGTTAAGTACTGCCCCAAATTCTCGGTAGTTTCGGACACTAAAAGGAGTCATAGAATTTTGAAAGCGCTACAAAGTATTGCTATTTACTGTGGTGATACATCCAACTGTGTCTGTGATACATTTTGTTTACTGTTTAAGTTTAGTACTGCTCTGAATTCCTAGTAGCTTCTGGTACTAAATGGAGTTATAAAAGTTTGATAGAGCTATAAAGTATTGTTGTTGACTGTGATTACACAATTTGTTGATACTCTATGCCTTACTACCTTTTCTCTCTATATATATCTTAGGCTCCATCTTAGGCCCACTTCTTTTTTCCATCTTCATCAATGACCTGCAATCAGTTATCCCAAATACTATCTGTATTCAATATGCAGATGATTCTACTATTATCTGTACATCTACCTCTTAAACAGAACTCCAGTCTCTTACCCAAAAAGCCTTTAACACTGTCGAACAATGGTTCTCTCATCGCTGCCTGCTACTTAACCCCAAAAAATCTAAACTGCTTCTCTTCGCACCAACCCAAAGGCACATCCCCTTACACTTCACTATCAGTTTCAATAACAGTACTATCATTTCTCCTGACGCTACCACAAAATTATTAGGAATAACAATAGACAACAATCTAAACTTTGACAATCATATCAACACTACAATAAAATCAGTGAACAAAAAAATAGGAACCTTATACAGAATCAAACCCTTTCTTACCCCACTTGCAAGAACTATGTTAGCCAGAACTCACCTAATCTCTACTTTACTCTATGCTTCCCCCATATACACCAATCTATCAAAAAAAAAATTCGATAAACTAGTAACATCTTACAATAATATTGCTAGATTTGCTACAGGATCCCCTTTTAGAACCCATCACTGCCTGAACCTAAAACAACTAGGTTGACTAGAACTTCCTAATCAGCTCGAGCTGCAACAACTCATAATAGCCAACAAAACCCTGCACCAACCCACCAAAACTCCAGTACTCTCTTGCCACATCGCACCTTATTATAATCAGAAACATCTACGCTCTTCAAACAAACTATTGATCAAAACAACCATATCTAATAACTCTGCAGGTGACTGCCTGTTCTCAAACTCTGTTGGAAAAATATGGAATAAACTACCCTTGGATATCTCATCTCTGACTTCTCTCCCACTTTTTAAAAGGAATCTAAAACTGTATCTCAATAAAAAATGGCTATGCCCCTGTAGTAACCCAGACTAACTCTGTTTCTTTTCTTGTCTTCTTCCTATTTTTTCCCTACTATACCCTATAACTTAACAGGGGACTGCCTGTTCTCCAACTTTGTTGGAAAATATGGAATAATCAACCCTCAGATACCTCATCCCAGACCTCTCCCCCACTTTTTAGACTCATCTAGACAGTACCTCAATAATATGGCTATGTCCTTGTACTAACTAGACTTACTCTGTTTTCTTTTTTCTTTACTTTTCTTCTTCCCTATTTTTTCTTTCTACACCCCTTTCAGCTTTTCTTTACCTCTCATTACACTTTAGCATTCCTCTTATAAAATTTATGTTTTGATTCTTTGTATTGTAATGACTATTGTGATATGCACATCACGTAGGTTGTAGTTTGTGTATTTTTTGGTTTTAAGATTGTAATTTGCAATGTCCTGAAAAATATATATATATATTTGTTTACTGTTAGCTTTATATTAGTTATTATGTTTATTGTAACACTTTCTTAAACCATGTAATAATCACTGGAGCTTTTCTCCCCGGGCCTCTACTGAAAATGGACATATATCCAGATAGACTAGCCCGTCAACAAATGTAAAATAAAATAAAATAAATAAATAAAATGCATGTATGGATCTTAAAATGTATTTTGGGAAATGTTATATACTGGTGTGTTCTTATGAACTGCCTTATAACTAGTTTACTAATAATTTAATTGTTTAATCATTGAGGTGAATTGAATTAATTAATTGAATGATTTGAAGTTAAAGGGTGTGTGTATATATATATATATATATATATATATATATATATATATATATATATATATATATATATATATATAGGGACAGAATTGCATTGTAAAAATGTTCCAACAGAAGGCAAGAAGCCAAGGTACCAAAACGTTGTTGTACTAATAATAGAAGTTTTGTCCTGTCAGTGGTATTCCTGTTTCTGTTCCTGTTCGTGTTTGTGGTTGCAGCCAAGGTTCGTTTATGTCTGGATATACTTTTTTAGGCAAGGTTCAAATAACAAATTCACCACCATAACAGGTAGAAGCAAGCAAAATCTGAGGGGAATGCTACTCAATGCTAGAAGTCTAAACCTCAAAATGCATTCACTCGAGGCACTCCTTAAAATGGAGAATATCGACATCTGTGCAGTGACAGAGACCTGGTTCAAGGCTCCAGAGAGCACCCCTGCATTACCAGGCTATAATTCATACCACACCTTCTGGCCACCTACCCTGGACAGAAACACGAAAGGTGGAGGTGTGTCCATATTTATTAAAAATATCCACACCTTCAGGCTAGTTGCTCAGCATAATGTATCCGAGATTATCCAAGTGTAACTAACTCTGGGCAAGACCGCAATCCAAATTGTAACTTGCTACAGATCCCCCACCATGCCTCAGGATTCCCACTCCTCATTGCTTGATACACTGGACAATATTAGGGTACAACCCAACACCCTAATAATGAGCGATTTCAACTACCCCACCATTAACTGGGAAAACTACTTATGTACCAACTCTTTTGCTCAACGTTTTCTGGAATTTATAAAATCCAACGCCTTGGATCAACTTATCCACACCCCTACCAGGGGCAGCAATATCCTAGACCTGGTCCTTACCAACATGGGCGCACACCAGAGGTCAATTCCTCGTTGGTCAGATCTGACCACAAGCTAATCAGCCTAGACATCCTGGCCCAAGCCCCCATTATGGAAACCACTGTAAAAAATTTCTCCAACGCCAACTTCAAGCTTCTTAAGACAGAAGTGGCAAACTTCACAACACCCATGCAGACAGACAATAGAGGTATGACTGCTGAATCCTACACAAATGCACTTTATAAGCACTTACATGAGTGCATGGATCATGCTATCCCTAACAGAACCAAGGTGCTATCCTCCAAAAAAAGGAAGCCAATCTGGTGGTCCCCTGCCATAAACAAACTATACAACAGAAGAAAGAAACTGTTGCAAAAAAGAGTAAAATCCCATGACTGGAAGAACTCCCTGGTCAACATCAATAAGAAGCTGAGATCCCTCATAAAATCCTCCAAAGCTAGTTATGAAAACAAAATCGCCACTGATTCTAAAGACAACCACAAAACATTCTATAGCTATGTCAAGAATCTCAATGGCAACACACAGATCTGCTCTGAGTTACAGCACAATGCCACTAACTATACAGAACCAACTGATATTGCCAACATCCTGGCAGATAGGTTCAGTGCTAACTTTACACCCCCCACCCTTAAAGGGCCCATCTCTATACCAGAAGAATGCAAAGTTCCTGTAATCATGGCTGTACAGGTAAAAACCACACTCTCCAAAGCCAAGAACACAACATCCATGGGACCTGACAACATCCCAGGCTGCGTTCTACATGAACTACAGAATGAACTGGCACCCCACCTAAGCACCATGTTCAGTCATAGCCTCACCTCAGGCTTTGTGCCAACTGAATGTTTCACAGCGATGGTTATCCCACTCCACAAAGGGGGAGCCACCACAGACCCTGGGAACTACTGCCCCATTAGCCTAATGAGCCTCGTCTGCAAGGCCATGGAACGTATCATCATGGAACTTATAAACAAAGATATTGGTAATCTCCAAACTCTGGACCCCACCCAGTTCGGTTTTGTAAAAAGCAGATCATGTCTCCTAAACCTGATTGACTTCTTTGACACAGTCACCAAAGCCGTAGATGAGTGTAAGGTGGTTCACACAGCCTGTCTAGATCTCGCCTAGGCTTTTGGCACCATCCCCCACTCTGGAATTATAGATAAACTCACTAAACTAGGTATAAATCCCTATGTCACAAGATGGGTTGCCAACTGGCTCACTGACAGAACCCACACTGTGAAAGTAGCAGACTCCAAATCTGACTTCAGACCAGTGGCAAGTGGAGTACCACAGGGTTCAGTCCTGGGTCCTCTCCTGTTTGGTATCTACTTTTCTGAAGTACAGGCTAACACAGAAGGTCTTTGGCTAATGAAGTTCACAGATGACAGCAAACTAGGAGCCATAATTGAAACTCCTAACGATGTGGACATCTTACAAAAGGGCCTCACTGAGACAGATGCCTGGTGTGAAAGCCATGGCCTCATCCTCAATGCCAAAAAATGCATTGCCATCCCCTTTGGTAAAATCTCTGTACCCATGAACTACCACATAGGTGGTAGTCTACTTAACACCGAAAGTGTGATAAGAAACCTTGGGACACAGGCGGACAGTAGACTCTCCTTTAATAATCACATCACCACAGTAGTCAGGAAATCCTTCTACATGGCACACCTCATCACAAAAGGTTTCTCATCCAAGAAAAAAGAGGTCATTGTTCCCCTCTACTCATCACTCATTAGACCCATTATAGAGTACAACACCCCTTTTGGTATGTACCTCACAAGACAGCTACAACAACTGGAAAGGCCGCAGAAATACCTCACAAAGGGGATTAATGGCTTCAAACATATGCCCTATGCAGACCATCTAAAAAAACTCCAGCTTTACTCCTTCGCATATTACCTACTCAGAGGCAATCTCTGCCTAACATACAAAGCTATGTCAAACCCAGAGCTGATGGACATGCTCCACTTAAAGAAATCCTAATCCCTCCAAGCTACACGCTCTAGGGACCTTGTCACCACAATAAACAGAACATGCTGGAGGGATAGATTCCTGTCCCAGACACTTCCCATACCCTGGAACAAACTACCTATCCATATCAAACAAAGCTCCTCATTAGCACTCTTCAAAAAAATCTTGATGATTGGACGTAAAATAGGAAATTCACCCCAGAGATCACCTCTGTGGCTCTGCTCGACAGGGGCACAGGAAAATAATTTTCTTGGGTGACGAAAGCCAGAGTACCTTTTTGGCTAGGCTTGTATAGGCCCTACGGCCGATAGCCTAGTACCTACCTATGAACATATATGACCACAGGCACCATTAATGGGAGTGAGGGGCCTCAATCGTCTTGTACATATTGATATTATCCCCCCTCCCCCACAGGCAAACAGGTCTGCCTGCCAATACAGTACAAGCTGTTGCAAGTCCCATAACCAGGACCTGACACAACATGGGCACAAGATGTTAACAGTAATCCATCCCACCTGTACCAGGCTGGTATCAATAACATATCATGCAGTACAGTCTGGCTACCATAGGGAATGTACAATGTGGAAGCAATAAACATTCCTAAAATGCATATACACACACATATATGCATATATATATATATATATATATATATATATATATATATATATATATATATATATATATATGGGTCCCATTCAAAATCCTGAAAGCTCAAAATCCTGAATCTCAAAATCCCGAACACAAAATCCTGAAAGCTCAAAATCCTGAAAACACAAAATCCTGAAACTCAAAATCCTGAAAACACAAATAATGCTAATATGCCAATACAAAGACACTAATATCTACTGACTGACTTTAACCCTAACCCTAACCCTAAGGTCCGTCACTATCGCACACTCACCTGACCCGCGCCCTAACCCTAACTCACTTAAACCGCCCCTAACCCTACTTTTTGTCACTACTGCATACATGCCTAACCTGCGCCCTAACCCTAACTCACTTAAACCGCCCTAACCTAACATAAAACCAACCGCACACTTACCTGAAGCCAACGCATGACCTAACACCACAGGGCTAACAATAGCAAAGCCACAATGACGTCAGTATGTCTATTTTGTGTTTTCAGGATTTTGAGTTTCAGGATTTTGTGTTTTCAGGATTTTGAGCTTTCAGGATTTTGTGTTCGGGATTTTGAGATTCAGGATTTTGAGCTTTCAGGATTTTGAATGGGACCCATATATATATATATATATATATATATATATATATATATATATATATATGTAACTATGGATTCACTTTAGAAGATCGAATTCCCAAAATCTCGAACCTCATATGGTCGAGACCAAAAGATAGAGTTTTGGAAACTCGAACTTCTAAAATGAAACACAAAAAAAAAAAAAAAAGTCAAACATTGCTTTTGCACCCTCCATGTGGGGGGCTGTGCCCCCCACACCCCCCCTACTTAAATATACCAACTCCGAGATCGCGCTATAGTGGGGAAAAGGGAAATCTCCCATATTGCGCTATATGCGGAAGCGCAAAACGGGAGATTTCCCACTTCCTGTCAACACCACAAAAAAGATAACATTACGTACACACGGAGCATACAAGAAGCCTTGCCTCTGTGTGCACGTAACGTTTTAAGGTAAGTAAAGTGTTATTTTTTTAAATCTTTACATATTCGATATACTGAAATGTCGATCATATGGTCTTGACCATATGACATTCGAGATTTCAGTATTTCGATTATGTAAAGTGCTTCCGTAACTACACATACACACACACAGAGATATGTATAGGAAAATACATATTTGGAGGGTGCACACTATACAGAACAGCCAGTATGCCTACAGTTGCCACCTTAACAACTGGACACTGTATGAGTCACCGATACAAAAGACAATTGTTGCCTGAAACATATACCCACAGAGAGGTCAAAGGATATAACACCACACACAGGTTTGTATACATGAGAAAGCTTTATTTGTGTACTATTACACTTGCATATGCCATGTCATATAGCTGTTTGAGTCTGAAATACATATAAACAGACTAATGCAACTCTCAAACAGATCAATTAATACAGTATGCCAGAAAGCATAAGATATGTTGCTGTCCAGGCCAAGGCCTTCATGTAGTACAACAGTAAAGACAGACTGAGCCACAGGATAACAATTAATCAACAGTAAGTAATGCAGATGTATAGTCCAGCAGCCTCTATTTACGCTCTGTACACAATCCCTAGGGGGTAAAGTCTTTAGTTGGCACAATGGGATGTATCTGTTACATAGCAAGGCATTACTGAAACCATCACAATCACACTGAAAAACAGAACAGTCTGTATGGCAGGAAGCAGTAGGCCTGCATTTACCCAAGGTGAATTGTATGGTAATGTACATCCAGATACCTCAAGGCAGCTTACCCCTGATACTCCTCCCATGTTGTAACAGTCTAGGTTAGTTATGGTGCATCCCCCCATAGACTGACATACAGGGGCATATGCAACTGTTACATACACTGACCTCTGGACTGCATAAGGGCACATATGTATTGTGCAGATGAAGCCCATACATACATGTACCCATCCCCACAATATGTGTGGGGGCCACAACAGCAGTGGAATGATGGCAGGAATGGCAGCACGACATACTCACAGGTAACTACATAACAACCCCTGACAGCATGTCATATGGACAAAGCCTGGTATGTAGGTGGAGGACAGAGACTGGTACACAGGCCCATATGTGAAATAGTGTTGTCATACACTAAGCAAGTCACTGGTGTTACAGGATAGTCTGAAACATACCCTTAGTCAGGAACATGAAGTCAGAAACACAAATGGATGTAGCCATGTACTGATAACAATCAAGACACATACAGCCAGTGATATATCTGACACAAGAACTGTGTGGTGGACAAACAAAACATAACACGCACACCTCTGGCCATCAAGTGGATAGGCACACAGTTGAGAGCTATGCAGACAGACTGCAGTCCATGTTAAACTAGTATGTACACACAAACCCTGTAACACTGGTGCTATACAATGCATACAACAACACTATTCACACTCTCTTTGTAGTTCTGGAACCTCATACAAATATGTAGCTGGCCTGAGTGTGCAAGTTCTCTTGTAAGAGGTATTGATACTGCTGTCTGCAACACTGCTGGCCACACACAGGAAGGATGTCCGCCATACAGAAAAGGTAAAGGGACCACGCCCACATGATGTAGGGATTTATAGTAGTGGGTTGCCATGACAGTGGTAATTGGAAGTACTACACAGCATGATGCATGCAGGTAGCAAGTGGAGGACACTGACTGGTGCAGAGCCCATCACCTGATCGTGTGCATCACCTACAAAAGCCATGCTGCAATTTATTCCAAGCAGCACAATCCATTTACTGGAAAGAGAGAGAGACAGAGAGAAAAAGATAAAACAGAAAACAGATCCAGAACCAAAACCAGAACCACAACCAAACCAAAAACAGAAACAAAGGAAGCAGGCTAAGGTCATAGTTAAGGTGAGAAAAAAAAACCTCCTACAAGGACACCATCCACAACAGACATCATGCCCACAACAGGTTTGTGAAGTATATATGCATGTAATTGACTGTAGTACTTGGTCGGTAATACTGGGGAAGATGATGTGGAATGATAAATATGTGCCATCAAGTGTTGCTGTTGTAATGATCTTCAGCTGAAC
The DNA here is from genome assembly GCF_019279795.1 of Protopterus annectens. Classification (NCBI taxonomy): domain Eukaryota; kingdom Metazoa; phylum Chordata; order Ceratodontiformes; family Protopteridae; genus Protopterus; species Protopterus annectens. The sequence continues at coordinate 668,278,226 of NC_056734.1, forward strand.
AACTGCTATGGACATTAGAGTCTGTCCCTGTGGGTAGTGGGCCATACCCATCAGCTGTGCAAAGCAGCACTGACTGACAAGATGTAAGCCAATATAGTGTGTGTTGTGTAATGAAAAGGATGAATATTACTGTGGCCAATAGCTGGTGGTGGAAGTAATGCCATAATGATGGACACGTGGGTTCTAGAGCCCACCACTTGCAGGACACTCAGGTTAACATGTATTGTAGCATGCTGAAATGCCATAGGTGTGTAATAGGCCTACCTGTAATCTGGCCCTATATATAACCCCCTAATGTTAGGCTGTGTCCATATGTGGCACCTGTCTGTGTTGTAGCAAGGCAGAACAGTGCAGCTGTGCAGGAAGGAGAGTTAGAGATTGTGGACCTGATGTCTAAATGTATCCCATATATAGGTATGTATATGTGTACACACACACACAAACACACACATATATATATATATATATATATATATATATATATATATATATATATATATATATATATACATATATCTGCATGTATGTTTACAGATATACAGATACCCATATGTAGACACATGTATATATATATATATATATATATATATATATATATATATATATATATATATATATATATATATAAACACATATATATAAACAAACAATATATATCTACACACACACACATATATAATATATTTATATGCATATGTCTACATATATACAAACACAGACACATATATGTATGTAAATACATGTCCCCTATATTACCACCACAGTGCTGCATGCCACGTGTGAGGGAAAAGCACACATTGCAATACACACAGATATATACAGCTGTAAGTGTGTGCAGCATGGATGGGTATGTCACATGTGAGCCTCTTGTTGGAACCACATTGCCTTTATCTGTGAAGTAGGGAATGGGAATATGGGGAAAGATAACAGGTATATTTGCAGAGGTGGTTCAGGCTGGTAGATATAGAGGACAGCATACATGGGTGGTATATGACACATGTGGTGGGTAAACACCCTGGATGGTGTGTGTGGTCTGAAATGTGGAATCCCCATGGGCCCCCATATGGAAACAATGGAAACAAGGCTCCCACCCATTGCTACTCACAGCAGCAGTCCATGGCCTTGAAGGTGCCTGGCCCTGAGGCTGAGCAGGAGGAGCATGTGGACCCTGTGAATGTGTACTGGGTATTTTAAGGTGCTGTAGCAAATCCCACAAGTGTCTGTGGAGCCCCCTATGGAACAGACCCTGGACCTGACCTCGGGTGACAAGATCATCTCTGTGTGTGCCCTGGGGGGGAGGTAACATCCCCTGAGGTGGTTCCACCTGAAGGTAGTGCTGGACCAGTAGATGAGGAGGCCCCAGGGTGGGTCCCACATGTGATGTGGCCTGGTAACATGGCCAGATGAGGTTGGAGAGGTGGTTTTGCTGGCAATTATTCCCTAAACATGCTATTGTGTTACTGTTATAGAGCATATGTGGGTAGTTATAGTCTACACAATCCCGGAACATGTCCAACACCATGCATAGATATCCCCAATAACACAGAATGACAGATGTGTAGCAATCACATAGCAAGCATACCACATGCATATATGGAACCATAGTGGCCCTGACAATGGCATGCAGGTGAAATAGTCTGTAACAGGCCAGCAATGATAGTGTCCACACAGGGAACATGGCAACAAACACATAGCACAAAGTGTGGTACAATACAATATATGTCCCACTGGTAGGTAAGCTGTAGCCAAGGGAGCCCGCAGGATTTTTTGCAGGGGGGTGCAAACCTGGAGTACCGCCCCCAACACCACCCCCTTCAAACCACCGCCCCCAACCTGACCCCCTTCAACACCCCCACACACACACACACAGCCATTCCAGTATCCCATTACTTGGCTATTTCTCCCCAGTTGCCATAAACACTGTTCAAAACTCTGTATGCATACTGTTTTATGCATCACTTCTACAATAATTACAGATACTTGGTTTTAATTTACAACTTTTATTTCAAATTTTAGGGGCTCAGGGCCAATAGCCTAGCAACCTCCTGTTTTATAGCAAAAACACTGATAGACATTTGCTAAACTTAAACAAAGCAATAATCTTACAATGAAAACAGATTTAGCATTAAATCTTCTCTACCTTTGAAACTCGCATGCACTGAAACAGCATTGAAACCCACATTCAAAGAAAATGCATCTGGCCAGTGGCAGGTTAAGTTTGCCTTTGGACTGTTTTCAAATCATAGGCCCCTTGCACACATTTCAAAACCATGCATAACTGCTTTGATTCACCTTCCTGATTGTATTAATTATAATATATAATAATTGAATTAGATCCCCTGTTAATACAGCACCACTAAGAGTGTGTTTTATAGTTTTGAAGATTTTTTCCAGTAAGCAATAAAACAAAACATATGAACCAATAATGACAAATTGCCCAATTCAGAACATTCAAGCAACCGCTACCCCAAAACAAAACATGTGCAACACATAGCTCACAAAGCCAGTGTGCCGAACAGTCACAGCCCTTAAGGCTAAACAACACACCTGATACACTTGTAATAGATGACTCTATCATCAGGCACACTGACGTCCCGCTCACCAGGCTGAACAAGAAGAAGGTCACGGTGAGCTGCCTGTTGGGCGCTAGGATCCGCCACATAACACAAGCACTCGGGTCACTCCAAGGCAAGTACAAATATGACTCAGTCATTGTCCATGCTGGTGTGAATGATCTGAGACGCACCTCCCTGGACTACATGAAAAGAGACATAGAGGAGCTCTCTGAGCATGTAGCCCAGGCCGGTATGACCCTGACCTTGAGTAGCATCTTACCCTCACCAAGAATGATGCCACAATATGAAGACAAGATGATCAATTTCAACAATTGGCTTAAGTATTGGTGTCATTCAAAGGGGATCCAATGCCTGTCAGCCTGGGATGACATGCTCGACAAGCCATGATGCTTTGCTAGGGACGGCTTGCACCTGTCACCCCTGGGCTTTCAGATATTGGCAAAGGCTCTTGCTACCCCATAGTGCCTTTTTTAGGCAAGGATCAAAAGACAAACCCACCTCCATAGGTATCACAAGGGATAAGAAACTAAGAGTAATGCTACTCAACGCCAAAAGTCTAAACCTCAAGATGCACGCACTCGAAACTCTCCTTAGCATGGAGAACATCGATATCTGTGCAGTAACAGAAACCTGGTTCAAGGCTCCCGAGAGCACCCCAGCACTACCAGGTTATACCTCATACCATGCTTTTCGGCCCCAAAACTTGGACCGAACCACAAAAGGAGGGGGAATATCAATATTCGTCAAAGATACTCACACTTCCAGGTTGGTGGCACAGCACGAAGCATCAGAGGCTATCCATGTGCAACTAACAGTGGGTAAAACTGCCTTCCAGTTTATAGCCTGCTACAGACCACTCTCCCAAACCAAGGAACCCCACTCAGCCTTCCTGAGAACACTGGAAAATATGAAGGTCTCTCCAAACACCATTATATTGGGCGACTTCAACTACCCAAACATAGACTGGGAGCATTACTCTAGCTCCAACACCCTAGCCCAAAGGTTCCTAGAATTTATAAACTCAAATGCTATGGAACAACTTGTTACCACTCCCACAAGAGGGGAAAACATACTGGACCTGATCATCACCAACATGGGGACTCTATGCTCCAGACCAGAAGTGTATCCCTCACTGGTAAGATCAGACCATAAACTAATCTCACTGGATATTCACATCCCAACTCCACCCCCTGCCCTGAAAACCACAGTGAAAAACTTTTCTAAAGCAAATTTCACACTCCTCAAAACCGAGGTGGAATCCTTCAAAGCCCCCGGGCCTGTGGAAAATACGGCCCAGACCACAGAATCCTTTATAAATGCATTCTATGAACACCTTCAGGAATGCATGGATCATGCAAACCCAAATAAAACCAAGACCCAATCCTCCAAAGGCAGACGTCCTGTCTGGTGGACCCCAGATATAAACAAACTATACAATAGAAGGAGGAAGCTACTACATGATAGAGCAAAATCCCAAAATGGGAAGGCATCTCTGATCAGTATTAAGAAAAAACTACGGGCACTCATAAAATCATCTAAGGCCAGCTTCGAGAGAAAAATTGCACAGGACACTAAGGATAATCACAAGGCTTTCTTTAGTTATGTTAGGAACCTGAGTGGGAATTCCTAGATATGCTCAGAATTAGTCCAAAATGACAAAAAATACACCGAACCCACAGACATTGCCAACATCCTAGCTGACAGGTTCAGCGCAAACTTCTCCCCCCCTCCCCACCAAAAGGGCAAATATCTATCCCAGCAGAGTGCTGCCCCCCTGACATCTCAGATGCTCAAGTAAGAGCTGCCATCTCCAAAGCAAAAAGCACAGCATCAATGGGACCAGACAGTGTCTCGGGCTGCGTCCTACATGAACTCCAAGAAGAGCTAAACCCAAACATAAAACTACTGTTCAGTCTCAGCCTTACTACAGGATATCTACCAAAAGAGTGGTGTACAGCAACAGTGGTCCCTCTCCACAAAGGTGGTGCCTCAACGGATCCTGGAAACTATCGCCCCATAAGCCTGACTAACGTGGTCTGCAAAGCTATGGAAAGGATCATCATGGACCTCATAAATAAAGATATTGGGGACCTACAGACACTGGATCCTACCCAGTTCAGCTTTGTTAAGGGCAGATCCTGCCTCTTAAACCTGGTTGATTTCTTTGAAACAGTCACCAAGGCCATTGACGAGCGGAAGGGGGTCCACACAGCCTACCTGGACCTCGCAAAAGCCTTCGATACAATACCCCACTCGGGCATTATAGATAAGCTCACCAGCTTAAATATAAACCCCTATGTCACTAGATGGGTTGCAAACTGGCTCAAGGACAGAACCCACATGGTTAGAATTGCTGGAGCCATGTCAGACTCCAAACCAGTTACAAGTGGCGTCCCACAAGGCTCAGTCCTGGGACCTCTCTTGTTTGGTATATATTTCTCGGAGGTACAGGCCAACACGGAAGGACTGTGGCTGACCAAGTTCGCAGATGACTGCAAACTGGGCACCATAATCGACTCTCCAGCCAACACAAGCATCCTCCAAAAGGGCCTCATAGAAACAGACAACTGGTGCCAGAGCCATGGCCTCAAGCAAAACGCCAAAAAGTGTATAGACATCCCCTTTGGCAAAAACAAAGTGCCCACAAATTACCACATAGGTGGTAATCCATTAAGTACAGAAGAAGTAATTAGGGACCTGGGGACCCAAGTTGATAGCAATCTCTCATTTGACAACCACGTGGCCAAAGTGGTTAGAAAAACATTTTATATAGCCCACCTAATCATGAAGGGATTCACATCTAGATCAGGGGAGGTCATCGTGCCTCTTTACTCATCCCTCATCAGGCCCATAATTGAGTACAATGCCCCTTTTGGGATGTACCTTACCAGACATCTGCAGCAACTGGAAAGACCCCAAAAGTACCTCACCAAGAGGTCAAAGGGCTCAAACAGATGCCATATGCTGCCCGGTTAAAGAAACTCCAGCTCTACTCAGTGGCATGCCGCCAGCTCAGAGATGATCTGTGCCTGACATATAAAGCCATGTCCAACCCGGAATTAATGGACAAGCTGCACCTCAGAAAATCCAAATCCCATCGAGCTACACGCTCGAGAGACTTGAACCTCAGCACTGAAATAAATAGGACATGCTGGAGGGACAGAGGCTCCCTTCACTCTGGAATAAAATCCCAGTCCAGGTTAGGCAGAGTCCCTCATTGACTCTCTTCAAGAGGAATCTTGATGATTTAATGGGAGATCATAGGTTTACCCCGGGTATCACTTCTGTGCCACTGTTAGATAGAGGCACAGTATACTAACCTCGAAAAAGGGCATAGCAAAATTAATTTAAAATGGGTGGTGAAAGCCAAACACACTCTGGCTAGGCTTATAAATGCCCTAGGGCAGATAGCCTAGTATGAACCTATGAACCTGTTTCAATCATAAAAGGCCACTTAAACATCTATCATTACAATCTACCAATATCAGTCAATATGCACAATCTCTGCAGAAGTAAAAGTCATCTGAATAATTTCACATTAAAGAGATCTGAAACTAATGGAGAGGTTGTTGCTAGAAAGCAGCATTATATTTCAGTGTTTCATCTACAAATTCAGTGCCTACTGCCCTTAAACAATAAATTGCCTATGTTACATTTAAAAAACAAGCTAAGCTTGTATATTGCAATAGGAATAAGTGGCAAAGGGAAACACAGGTTCATAGTTACTAGGCATCTCATCCAAAGGAGGACATACTCAGGACTGCAGCACTCCACCCCCTTAAAATACAAATCTACATGTGGTGGGAGTAGAACCTACAGCCCTCTACATCAAAATGCAAGTATGCTCCCTGCTGTGCTACTAAGACTGTTTTGAACTTCTGCACCACAACAGTGATACCATTTGCTAAACAAAGCAGTTGCACATTTTAAGCAGACTTAGCATGATCAGTAGTAAGCTTCTCTTCCCTTGAAGCTCACAATTCCTCGAAAATAAATTCCACCTGCTAACTCTAAATAGGGCATTTCACTCTCTCTCACACACACATACCTCAACCTCTGTGAAAAATCTGTACAGTTGAGAGGTATGACACACACATGCATCCCCCAACCTCCTTAGAAAGTGGATAGAACAAAATTGTTTGCATTAGTATGCATTTTCTGAGGATATGAAGTCTAAAACTCAACTTCAGTCTTCAATGATTTGCCAGAAAAACACAATTTTATGAGAAACAATCTGAAAATATGAGGCAACAATCTGGATAATTGTGAGGTATGAACCCCCCATATACTCCTGCCTCCCTCTTACACACACACACACACACACACACACACACACACACACACACACACACACACACACACCTCTCAATCTCTTTGCACAAGAAATCAGGACAAAGACTGTTACAATGCTGGGGACAAAGCCCAAAACTAGGGACACATTTATTTAGTAACTGTAATCCTTAGCTCATCCCAGTGATTTGTAAAAGAAAAAAAACACAGAATTTGAACAGAACAAAAATTTAAGGCAAAAATCTGGATATTCTGTGAAAATCTGTACAGATGAATGGTATCACACACACACACACACACACACACACACACACACACACACACACACACACACACACACACACACACACAAAATCTCCCTACCTCCTTAGAAAGTGTATAGAACAAGGTTTGCATTAGTATGCATTTTCTGAGGATATGAAGTCTAAAACTCAAATATCTGCCATTATTTTCTGACTTCAGTCCTCAATGATTTGTCAGAAAAAACAAAATTTTATGAGAAACAAATTGAAATTATGAGGCAAAAATCTGGATAATTGTGAGGTATGATGTCCCTCTTACACACACTCCTACCCCCTCTTACTACTAGATTCATGTCTGTACACAGCAATTTCAAATAGCGAATTCCCATACTTAACGTCTGTACACAACCATTTTCAAAGAGTGAATTCCCTACAGTGTAAGCAATAATGTCTGTACACAGCAATTTCAAACAGCGAATTCCCTTACTTAATGTCTGTACACAGCCATTTGAAATAGTGAATTCCCTACAGCGTAAGCAATAATATCTGTACACAGCAATTTCAAATAGTGAATTCCCTTACTTAATGCCTGTACACAGCAATTTCAAATAGCGAATTCCCTACCTGTAAACAGCAATTTCAAATAGCGCGCATTACTTGACACACGAAGCAATTTCAAATAGCGCGAGCGGACAGGACAAGAAGAATAGGACATCTGCATGCACAGACGTGATGTGACTGGACCAGCAAGCCATGGGACCGTTCTTCTTACAGAAGAACACTCAATACAATCATAGTTAAGAACAAATGCAGTAGTTAGATAAAGCGATAGTAGTACATGTTTAATGAAGTTTATTAAGTATATGAATGTTGTATGATTTATTAAATTTGGTCGAGAATTGATTGATGTGATACTGAGAGGGCTATTAAGGAATCCAACAATATTATTTTTAAAGTGAGTGTTTGTAAATTGTAATGTAAGGTTTATGAGTTCATTTGCAAACATTTGATTGTGAATAGCGCAAGTTTATTTACGTGCCTTTAAGAGAGGAATCTATCTGTATGAGTTTTTGTTATATTTTAATTGATGACATTGTATGGATTTTAACTGATACTAGTCTGCATGTTTTAAATGAAGTTTTAAAGTTTTATGGCAACTGTTACATTGTATGGTCTGAGGAAGTAGGCGAGTGCACCTGTGAAAGCGCTTACCAATAATAATGTGTTATAACCTAGTCGTGTTTCAGTACGAGTACGTGTTTTTTATTTTTACTCTTAAAAAAGTATATTTTGTGCAATTACAAGAAAATTAATTTCCCGGCCAGCCCATTCCAGGGGGGGTGCAAGTGCACCCCTTGCACCTGCCTGCGGGCGCCCTTGGCTGTAGCCATACCTATTGAGTTGTGTAAACAGTTTGTTGTCACTGATGTGGTGGGGGGGTGACAGTGATGTGCATTAAGAACTATGGTAACCTTGCTGTATGAGTTGCTCAGACCTGTTTCCAGGAATTGTGGCAGATGCAACCCTACCCCCACAGCAATAGTGATGGCAGTATGTGAACATCAGGGGATGTGCACATGTGTAGACCTTGTAATCATGCAGAGTTGGGGGACATGTGTAGGGCAGACTGAACATATACATCCTAGTATACCCTTGCCAGGAATAGTGACTGCTGTAGTACAATAACAATAGGTGCAACAAACCGTCATGATAAGGGCATGCACACATATGCACCCACGGAGTGTATGCATTGTGGTCAGCATCTGCACACTTAATGCATTTGTTAGACACTACATATGAATGTATAGGACATATGTCACATATCAGGCTCATGTACTGTTAATATATGCGGTGATGTGGTCCCATGGCAGATGAAGGAAGAGTGCATTATATCAATAAGGGTGTGTACACTCCCTTAGCCATGGTATGGTCTGACGGTTGTCAGTGTAATAGTATTGGATTGGTCATACATGCAATGCTGATGTTGAGATCTGTAAACCAGACATCAGGCATTCACAAATGACATCTGTCCACATACCATGCCAGGTATGTATCGCTGAAAAACATAGGAGCTGTGAGCATTAGAGTAGACATAACTGACACAGTACTACACATTCAGCAATGGGTTATACACCTGTGAGGTTTGGTGCACAGTACATGGCAGGGTGCAGAACAGGTACACAGCAATACCATGTACATGGGTGCAATGTTTTCCAGGGGAAGGGGCATCACCTACTAACACAGCCCATGCATCACACACATGTATACTGTTGCCAGCATGGATTGACTATAGCTGCACTGCATGCTGTTGAGTACCATATCTTATGCATGTTAACAGATGGGTAATGGGTGGACTGTGTGTACTATCTTTGTGCAACCTCACCTGTGAGTGCGTGTGTGTGTGGGGGGGTATTTTGTCTGTAAGTGCAATCTGGTGGAGTGGAGGGGGGTTGATGTATGTAGGATGTGTGTGTGCATGTGTGTATGTTTGTGTGGGTGTCCATGTATGCACATGTGTGATTGTGGGGTTGTTCATATGGCAGCACTTCCCTTTGGGATCGTGCAGTACATGGACATGGACTGACACATGAGACACCAGGCATACTTGTCTGATATGTAATCACAGGTCAGCTGATAGTATAATAAGGTCTGTAGCACGGAACATGCATTGGGAGGGAATGTAGACACCTGGTATAACCTTAATATTGCAATCAGCAGAGAGGTGAATGACAATCCACGTATGCAGCACTACAGATGCATTGGGGAGCTACTAGACAACACCAGGGAGTGTATCCATATATTACAGTTGTCACATGATAGCTTGATTGAGCAGAAGATTAGGCATGTACTGAGCAATACTTACACATGCCACTCCAGTGCATGACATTATGGAGTGAACATAGTAGCACCTAACATATAGGGGCCATGCTCACCATGTCAGGACATACACAGGGTGAACACTTATGACAGCAGTGAGGCCATGTAAAACCTACTCCACTAAGGTCAAGGAGGTAATGGAGTAACAGGTGTTGTGTTGTGACCACTCATCTAGGCATATAGAGGAATGATATGTTAATGAGTGGTATTAATGAGTGTATGTTACCAAGTGTGATGCAGGATGGGGAACTTATGTGAATAAACATGGGACTGTCTGTAAAATCAGGGACAGGTAGATATTAAGGTGGAATGTGTGTGTGTGTGTGTGTGTGTGTGTGTGTGTGTGTGTGTGTGTGTGTGTGTGTGTGTGTGTGTGTGTGTGTGTGTGTGTATATACAGTTATACAATGCTGCACAGGTTTAAAGTGTGTTTCTTGTTTCCTCCCACAGGTGGTGAGGTGGGTCAGGGTCCCTCCTGCATGCAATCTGATGTTGGTGTCCATATAGACACCAAAGATGATGATAGTACTGTTGAGGCACAGGTGGGGTTGTCAGGGGCCAAAACTGCACCATCAGTTTACATCCCCCTCTTAGCCACCCTAACCCCGCACACAGTTTCAGTGCCTATACATACCCCATCACCAGTGGCCATAGCAGAGGGACAGTTTGCAGTTGGTGGCAGTGCACAGGAGAGTGTGGTATCCATGCCTACTGTATCTGGTCACAGCAGGCATAGCCAGATGTCCAGCAGGGCACCACATAGGCAGATGTACCAGGGTGCTTGTGGTAAGGCCACAGGTCATCATGTCCCTGGCAGAAGCGCCACAACTGGTACCACCAGGTGCATGTTTCAGACTGTCATGGGGGTGCAGGCATGTATGGAACTGTACACCAGGCAGGGCCTGAGGCTGCAGAGGGCTGATCTTACATCTGCAAGCAACAACTTCCATGAACTGTCTGGTGCCCTCCATACTCATACCGGGGTCATGGCTAGATGGTTTGGTGAGATGGTGGGCCTCATCAACCATGGTTTGTCCATGCTTGAACATGTGGTGGGATTGCAGAGATGGACGAGTGGACATAGGCCAGCAACACCAACAGCTGGCGGTCACCGTGGATATGCTAGGACTCCAAGGTGCTCCCATTTTGGCAGTACCAGCCCCAGCACTGCAGGGGGGGGTGCTGTCAACACCACACCATAGCAGGCCACATGCACATGGCCTTTGCCAGTCCCAGGAGGGACCTGGTTCCAGTGGACATCTGTCATCATCAAGGGAGAGCAGCACATTGAGGCTTGTACCTGGACATTCCCATGGAACCCCTGGCAGGCACAGTCTGTGTGTCCATGGCAGGAGGCAGTGAACTGCACACCCTGCCAAGTATGGTCTGCAGCTGTCCAAAAAACTCCTGTATAGGGCAGCCACATAGCAGAACTGTGTGCATGCATACCCACACACTATATGAACACACCTAGGGCAACCCTGTACCTACACACACCACATCACCAAGCCCAGTTCAACTAATTACACCCCTCACCCACACACACCATGTCAAATGTATGGCCCACCCTCGGTCTCTGGCAAACCAACAACACACCCTGTGCATATGATGATACCTGTCCCACATCCCTTATCATCCATAACATCAATGCAGGGACAGGCTAATATGGTTCTGATGCACATGGTGACACTACTATAGTGTACCAATGTCCTGGAGTTTGACATGTTGTCAGGAGTAATGTTTAATGCATATATTGCAGGTAGTGTAGCTGTCCAGCAATGATGCATTATAGCTGTTAGTAACACTGGTTGATTGTGGTCTCCATAATGTTATCCATTTGTGTCATAAGTGTACCTGTATCAGTAGGAGGATGTTCTGCAGTCGTATTCCATAAGGGCTATGGCACTGTGGTGACACCATGGCTGTGACATATATGGGGTACAGTTGAAGACATGTCACAGGTTTGTGTAGCAGTTATTGCCTGTGCCACATTGACAGGTGACCTGCTGGGACATGTGTAATCGGCAACCTGATGTAGACCCATCCACATACATGCACACTCTTACTTGGCAACACTGGGACTAAACCCCTACCTTGGTATGTAGTGCTACTGAACTGTGTGGCTTTCATTGCCCACACCACACAGCGTTTAGAGTGAGGTGTGTTCCAGGTTACATGTTACATGCAAAACATCCCCAGACATGTACAGTATGGTATTGGGGAATGTAATGGTTGTATAAGGACAATACATAGTATGACATACCATCATATACACATTAACAGACACATAGCAGGCAGACACACATCCAAGAGACCTGGGCCTATCAGTGCTAACTAACTTGTCCAGGTGTCCAGTGTGTTACATGTAGGCTGCACACAGCACATGCATAAATGGGCTAGCTTTTGGTATCAGTTACCTGTATGGTTGCTGGTGACAGTGGTCACCATAAAGTGGTGCATGGGACATATACCGGGTGTACCATGGTGTAATGACAGTGTACACAGCACCCACATTCCACAGTGGATATTGTACTCACTGGAACCCATGATGACACTCTGACATACCCACCATCACACTTTGTTCATGACTGAAATACAACCCATTGCATATCCCAACAGTGGTACTACAGGGATATTCATCTAATGCACATGCCACAGGCATAGTAGGGTGTTGCATTGTCATGCCTCACCTATGGGCAGCAACAACACTATCTGTACTACTGTGTGGCAATGTGTATTGTAATAGGAGTATGTGGCTTTGGAATGCTGTACCCTACAGATATGCAGACATGCACACATACACACACTTGCCAGAACACAATGGGTATCCCATGGCTATTGACCCATTTGTACAACACTGTTGTGCTGGTACTGCAAGGCTCATGTAGCCATTAGGGAGAGGAGGGTAACAGGGCACATGTAATGTCCAATATAGCAGCAGCCACATCTGACTATGGCAATGGGTGTTGTGGTGGTTGTGAAGGCCCTCATGGTATTCCCAACTACAGGTGTACTAACACACAAACACTACTATCCTCAGTAATGCACATGTACACATGTGTCAGTACTGGGGTGCATCGCTGCAGGTGGTCATAGGTGTGTATCTGGCTATGGTCCAGGGAGAGATGGGTTGTGTAGGGGATGTGTGTACAGTGGTATCATGCCACCTGCCATGTGCCAGCAGGCAATCTATCGACAGACACCACTGTGGTGACCCCCAGGCTGAGAGTGACATGCATCAGCCAATCCTCTGGGTGTCTCCTGCAAATGGCAACTGAGATGATCCAGTTGACATGTATGCAACATGTATTACAACACATGGTTAGTGTCTGTGATGGAGACCTGTACCCAAGCATGTTCTGCTGTCTGTGGTAATGTAGTGGAGGTACCCATGGCATCTGGAGCATACAGGGTGTTGTCTCCTATATGTCCCAGTTATAACACAGCTGGGCAGACATCAGTGTCAGTCAAGCATAGGTTGCCTGCACGTATCCAAGCTGGATACCTGTCATATACACATCTGTGCAGGGACTGACAGACATCAGGTTGGCAAGTAGCTATGCAGTAGGATGAATGTGTTGACAGATAGACATTTGACAACAATATGTATGCCATTACTACATGTTGGAAGCCCTCACTGACATGTGCTGTACAGACGGTAGTCTACAGTTACATTCCACATGTCAGATCATTATCCAGTAGGGGATATATACTGTGACACAGCTCACACACCAGGAACATGACAGTGAGGCCTCAGTGTCCAGCTATGCTTGCAGGTGTGCTTGTTGTCAGTAATACATTTAGCAATCTGCACTTGCCTGGGAAAGCACTGTCAACAGTAGTACAGCCATGATACACTACATGCCAGTGTGACAGCACGTAACCTGGGTTACTACCCTTGTATGTAACACATTCACATGGATAACAGTGCTGTACAGGTCTTATATACTTGTGTGTCCCAGACATGACACTCACACCCCTTGCTACTGTAATGACAGCACATCGACGCATGTATTGTACATGGCATTACATACACTTATTACAGAAGTCATTACCCTGCTATGTTATCAGACTGGGATGTGAGCACTGATTACCAGGGCTGAGCCATGCTTAGCATGTGTCAGCATTGCTGCAATGTAACAGCTAAGCAGATTTGCTCACTGGTAAGCAAAGCCTACATGGTGTAAGTACCCGTACATTTAATCGTAGCTTAGCACTGCTTAGCTTCGCACAAACCGGTGCAAATCTGCTAAAAGCTGCTCAAAACTGCCTTAACAACTCTGCATCCAGCAGCCCATCAACAAAATAAACAGCACTTGCAAGTATTGAACCCAGGACCCTGTACACTATAATCACAGCAGTTACCCACTACGCCATGACAGCTGTGAAGACAGTTGTTGTTTTTCCAATATATTTGTCACTAGACATATTGAATAGTATTGAACAATTGCCTTGACTTCCACAATTGTGTAGTACTTGTTGTTGATATTACTGTTGCATCACATATGTTGCTATATCTAAATGTACACATATCAGATACATATGATGAGATACATCTGGGAAGGTATACACAACCGTAATGTTTACACATGACAGGAATATGGATATATACATATACATATGTTCATATATGTCTACATGTACATACACATGTATATTCATACATATGTATGTCTACACATCTGTATAGTGCATCGTATATATGGCCATTTGTAGATCTCTTTGTGTATATATATATATATATATATATATATATATATATATATATATATATATATATATATGTATGCACATGCTATGTGTACAGATATACCTATTTATGTTGATGTATAATATCCATAACTATATGTGCATATGTATCTATATATCTGTATATGTGTAGACATATATTGCTGTGTATATGTATATATGTGAGTGTTTTTATGTATGTATATATATATATATATATATATATATATATATATATGGGTCTACTACTAATGCCCGAAACGACGATTCCCCGACGGAAAACTCACCGACGCCAGATGACCGACAGGTAAGTGTACCGACAGGGTGATTTGCCGACAGCGGAAAGACCGACAAGGGAATGTGCGATCGCGACGCGGTAAGTGTGCGATGGTGACGGAGTTAGGAGCGGTCAGGTAAGTGCTCGAGATTGTGGGATGTCGGGTTAGGCTGTGGGAAAGGTGAGTGTGTGTTCGTGTCGGAGGTATGGTTTGGGTAAGGTAAGTGTGTGCTAGTGAGGGACTGTAGTTTAGGGACGGGTTAAGTGAGTTAGGGTTAGGGTGCAGGTAGGTGATGTGTGCGTTAGTGTCGGAGCTTGGGCTAGGGGTGGGTTAAGTGAGTTAGGGTTAGAGTGCAGGTAGGTGAAGTGTGCGTTAGTGTCGGAGCTTGGGCTAGGGGTGGGTTAAGTGAGTTAGGGTTAGGGTGCAGGTAGGTGATGTGTGCGTTAGTGTCGGAGCTTGGGCTAGGGGTGGGTTAAGTGAGTTAGGGTTAGGGTGCAGGTAGGTGAAGTGTGCGATAGTGTCGGACCTTAGGGTTAGGGTTTGGGTCAGGGCTAGTGTGTATGCTATGTAGTGTCGTGTGTTGTTTACGTTCCGTGTGTCGGTGTAATGGTGTTCGGTGTAATGGTGTTCGGTGTTTTGCGTTGTCGGGTTTGTGTGATGTCGGTCATCTGGGGGAGTTTTCCGTCGGGGAATCGTTGTCGGTAATTAGTAGTAGACCCATATACATATATATATATATATATATATATATATATATATATATATATATATACATATATCCATATATGTATGTAGATATGTATATGTATATATATATATATGTATGTATATATATATATATATATATATATATATATATATATATATATATATATACACATATATGTTTACCATATGTCCAGAACATAGAGTGGAGTCCTACCACCGTACCAATAGTCCAATCTCTTAGTGCAAGGGGGTGTCATGTATGTATTGCAGGTATATATGTAGACTGTTGGTACTGTAACAGGGGTTGTCTTAACAGACATGTGTGTGGGAGGTCACATCTGCTTTTGACATGTGTGGCAATGGCTATTGACAGACATCCTAAGGACATCATAGTACAGTACCACTGCTAGCACAGTAATGATCCTGTGGACTACAGCAGTGACATGACCAATATATGTGGACAGTCTGGCACTCTGTGATCAGTCCAGAGGTTTACACAAATCCCCTTCATGTGAGACATGTGGGCCACACCTCACAATGTGGATGTTAATTGCCATGTACATGGGTATATCACGTAAATACTGGACTACATATGCCCACACAGTTTATGCATTCACACACGACAGTCTTTCCTGACACATAATACCTGGTGGTGCAGTGGTCACATGGCCACATACTACCCAATAGTTAGTGACATACAAATGTACAGAATCCTACTGCTTTGTCAGAAATACACAACAGTTATGGTGGCCTGGCAAAAGTATGTCTTGAAAATAACTGGACACAACAGCACACTGGGTAATTACACTAGGCTGCTAGGCATGTCACAAAGCACTGTGCAAACTACAGGCAGACTGTCACAACACTGGACTACATTTTTTTATGTAGGAATACACATGTACCTGCAATTATAGCAGGCTCTACACACATGTCAAAGCACAGAGTAACAAGACACCTGTTAGAAAGTGCATACCCACAACCAATGTAAACACAGCCACAGCCACATATGGTATGCAAGCTTAATATGACACTATATGGACTGTCTGATAAACACCATCCTCATATATGCCACTCACACACTAACCCTACATACACTGGGTCATGACACAGTGTGGTCCGATGCCTGTCTATGGTATGGGACACATGTGTGTCTGGCCCTACAGACATGTGAGCCAATAGGGTACCATACACTGGAGCAGCATGTAACATCAAATAGAACAGGACCAAGAACAATGGCATCTACCACAGTCTGTGCACAGCCCAAGGTACATATGCGCAATACACATACTGTCGATAATCACCATAAGTACACAGACCCCAGTACACAACCACAGAATGCCCAAGTTATGTCCTCAGAAACAACCCCTACTATACATAACATGTCTAGCAGTCTGATATCTGACTGGCTTATCAGGTATGATGTCAATAAATAATGGTGTACAGAACATATGCACCTTTTACTGCATGGCAACTGTACAAAGGTTGACAAACTTGTGGCTG
Source organism: Protopterus annectens (assembly GCF_019279795.1). Classification (NCBI taxonomy): domain Eukaryota; kingdom Metazoa; phylum Chordata; order Ceratodontiformes; family Protopteridae; genus Protopterus; species Protopterus annectens. Next base: position 668,295,424 of record NC_056734.1, read on the forward strand.
GAGCTACAAACACTGGTCCAATATTGGCATGTTGCTGTGACAACCTCATACATTTACAGTCATACCAGAGTTTGTTGTGACATATGTCCTATGAGGGATATGAAGTCAGTAACTCTCATGGCTGTCACCATGTACTGACTGCAATCCTCACACTATGTTACTGCAGTTTTCAGATAGGTGTTCTGTGAGTAACACAAGAAACAAAAGGATCCACACACTGCCCAGTCTGCAGATAACCCTACAGATGGGGATTTCCTCAAACACATAACACTGTCTTGACAGGTATTAAATCATGTAGACCAGACATATCCACACACACCCTGTTAAACCGACATTACTCCAAATGCAGAAGAGCAACACTTACATTCTGTAGTCATGTCTGGCACATCCCCCTCCTGTCTGTTGGCCTGCTTCCACAGCGTATGGTGTTAGAGGTAAATCCCAATACCATCTGTGATGCTGTTTGACAAACACCAGATTTAGGTCCTGCTCGCATTCCACTTATGCTGACTTGTGCAGGGACATCAACTGTTTCTCAATACATCATTCCTATGACCTTTGTGATCTGCAAGTGTTTGGCCAGACGACATTGGTATTCCCTACTACAAGCCCAGATAATGTGATGCAAACCTGTATGTACAAATCCAAGGGTATGTCCATTTCCTGGTTACACATTATACACTGTCTGTCTGGGGTACTTTCCCCTGTGTACTGCTTGTATATCCGGCCCAACAGTCATGCCATGTCCATCTTTCACATGGTGACACATATTACCTCCATACATTTACAATGGCTTACTGCTAGAATGTGTTATACTGGGGAGCATTGTGTTTGGCACTGTAGTTGTGAGGACTTGCCCCTGTCATTAGCAGTACTGGACAATGGCCACCAGTTCAAACCTCACCATGCATACATACTGACCACTCTCACACAATATGAATCACACACCAACCTAACACATGCATACCTGCGTATTGTACAGATGCTACAATCTATCCTGCTACCTTGGCCACCTGAGGTCATCTGTGTTCCACTGATATTATAACTACACATACATGTTACTACATTTCTACATCAGATTGGAGGGGGGCACACCTGACTGTTACTACATTTCTACATAGGATGGGGGGGCACACCTGACTGTTTCCACATTTCTACATAGGATTGGGGGGGCAAACCTGACTGTTACAAAGTGTCTACATCAGATTGGGGTGGGCACACCAGACTGTTACTACATTTCTACATAGGATTGGGGGGCACCTGACTGTTAATACATTTCTACATAGGATTGGAGGGGGCACACCTGGCACTTGTACACATTTGCTATGACTATACTGGTATGTCAGGTACTCCATTTCATTCTGTAGTCTATCCTATCATGCTGACTAGAGGCATATCAGTGTACTACAGGGCTTAGGTTTGCCTTTACCTACATATCAGTTTCTGACTTCTTACCCTTCAGAACTAACATCCCACAGCCTGAAATGATGTAGTGTGTCTGTGTAGACCCGGGAGGGGGGGGGAGTTTACCCATAGCAATCATTCAGAGGCCTTCGCACAGCCTTTGTTTGTGTTTGTCTACATCTGTCCTGCTGGCTGAGAATGCTGTTGAGTATGTGAACCTCCCTGACTGGCATGTGTGTGTCATATCAACACACATGTGGCCCAGTACATTTCCTGCAGTGGGTTTTGTCACCATGTGTAGTACTGGCTACTGTGGTGACACCAGCATTTGTTACAGATCTCATGCTGTCACTATAGGTGTCTACTATTTGCTGGCATCCCATTCAGCCATGCGATTCCCTTGCATGCTCACATCCATACTATAAATACAAGTAACAACATATACTACTCCATTCGGCAGCTGGTAGGAAGAGTGACTTACCTTGTGGGTGTGCCAGTATTGAGGATGGTGCTGGAGGGCTGCCTATGTCAGATGCACATAGCACAGGTAGTGTCATGTTTGGCATCCCTTTTACTGTATGTGCGAGTCAGAGAGAGGTGTTATTCCCTGGGTCCCTACTGTATCAGTGTAAAGGTGTTGCCTTTTTGCCAAGGCCAGGGCCTACTGGGCATGCCTCCTTTTGCCTACTGGGGCAGGCTCAGGTTGTTCCTCCCATGAGTCACTCTGTGCCTGTGCAGGCCTTGGCAATAGTGGGGGGCTGTGTAGCCCTACCCCTTGTTGTTCCTGCTGCAGCTGTTTCTGCAGGATCATATTGTGTAGCATGGCACATACAATGACAATTTGGGTACACGTAGCTGGAGAGTACTGCAAGGCTCCACCGGATGTGTCCAGACACTGGAACCATAACTTGAGCATCCCAAACACACTCTCTATTATAATGCTGGCCTGTGCATGTGCCTCATTATGGAGTTCTTGTTTGGGTGTGTATGCATTTCTGATGGGTGTCATCAGCCACGGCTCCAGTGCGTAACCGGCATCCCCCACTAGGTGACCATAAGGGATGTCCCCATTGGCAAATCTCTGGTACAGCTGTGTCAGATGCCAGATGTGGGAATCATGATACCTTCCAGGGCAGCCAGCACACACATTCATTATAATGCCCTGGGCATCGCACACAACCTGGCAGTTGAAGGGGGGAAGCTGTTGCAGTTGATGTAGACCCTACCCCGCTCACTAGGTGGTGCTTTGATGCATATGTGCATGCAGTCTATAGCACCCACTACCTCAGGGTATTCTGCTATTTGGTGGAAGAGATGCATATTGCTGGCCAATGCCTCACAGGTGTTGGGGAAATATACGTGCTCACCGGCATGTGCTGACATGGCATCCAGGAAGTGGTGAAGTACCCTGGATGCTGATGCCTGTGAGATCCCCATGATATCCCCAGTTGCCTTTTGGAAGGTACCGGTGGCTAGTATTCTTAGGCCTACACATACCTTGGTATCCACTAGGATGGGTTCCGCTCTGTTAGTTCTGTGTGTCAGGCATGGCCGGCACAGCTCAACAATTTGCTGTAATAGGTCCCTGTCCACTCTATAGTGCTCCACTATCTCCAGCTCATGTAGCCCCTGGTAGGTTACCCTGGGTCTGTACACTCTTCTTCGTCTCCTCACTGTGGGTTGGTTGACAGCATTCTTATCCTCACCACCCTCAGCCTCTTCCACATGTTGATGTATGATAGCTGCTGCAGCCCCTTTCATTTTGTTGTTTTCGTTTGTTAAAATTTCCCTGCTTGTATACACCGGTGGTGTAGAGTATGTGGGAAAAATCAGAGGGAAAGGTGTTTGCATAGTTTATAATAGTGTTCTGGGCTTGGCTGCTACCTATGTAATTGGCTGATTCTGATACATTTCACCTGTCAGCTATGCTAGTTCTCCTAGATTACCTTCCTACTGCTGTTTTTCCTTCCCCTTGCCTTCCTGTTTAAGCCCGGGGGCGCACCGTGCAAACAGAGTGCTGAAATGTGCACAGAGCTGCTATTTCCTGGTTTACTTTGTTTTTTCTTTAAAACCTGGTGCATGGCACGCACAACTGCTTAGGCAATATAAAGAGTGCTAGGCAGTCTTAGACACACACCCTCGCTTAGCTCTGCTAAGCTAAGAGCAAACCTGAGCCGCAGGGCTCCACTCCAATTACAGTCTGCCTGACACACCCCCTATGATGTCAGCTAACTCCTAGGCTTGCACCAAGCTATTCCTGCACTTACACTGTTGGGTGCTGACTAACATTGAGGGGAAATCTGGGATTCAGTATCATTCCCCTCATTTGCATAGGATTGCCTGCTGATGCATACTTACAGGTCCCACACTTATTGAGTATAATGGCAAAATAGTGATTTTGGTAAGAATGTTTACTTCAGGTTATTTTGTTTTATTTTTCTCCCGATCCCGTTTGTTCGCTGCTGCCTTACGCTTAAACAGCTGAAATCGGCTAAAAAAATTAAGTTATTTTTTTTAATTATTTTCCATGCCAATGGCCATATATTTGGCCATTGGTGTGCTTTACACACTATATACACCCTTTATTTGGAGCTGTCATGGCTCCATTTTGTAGTTTGCAGAAATGTACTCGGTTACTAACTGAGTACATTTCTGCAGATTACACTAGTCCTGCACAGCTGACTGCTAGCTTTCTGAATCACAAATTCACCTCATTTGCATGTCTTTCACCTGCAAATGGGGTAATTTGCATACAGGAGCTGTGTCCATGCAGGAATAGTGCAGGAGCACTCGTGCACATCCCTGCAGCTTATTTCTGGATCGCACAGCAAACATATTGCCTCCTGGAGCACCTACACTGTTCCTGCATGCCGTGCAGGGCTTGCTAAATCTGGGGGAGAGTCCATCTCATGAAGGTACTCACCAAGACTTCAGGATGAATTCACTTCCAGCAATACTACTCTCCTTTGCTTGCTGATTTTATCATCTCTCCATTCGGACTCTTATCTCTCCATTCAGACTGTTATCATCTCTCCTTTCGAACCTTCATCAGAAAAGTGAAAATGACAATAATGAAGATGATGATGATGATGATGATCAGAATCAGAAGTTATCTGTATCCCTGCGCAAGAAGCGCTAAGTGCTTGATTTTAATTTCTGTAATATGTATAATGTTTTTACTTCTTACAGTGGCTGGATAAATGCTATCAACTTATTTTTTACTAGGCTACTCATAATGCCACAAAACTCCATATGATATTTGATCCAGAATATTCGTTACACCACACAAGGCACTTGGTCAGATACTCACAATGTAAAAAGTAGAGGAAACATTGCTTGCAACTGTCAGCTGTATCACTCCATACATTCTTGGCTTTATAGTACTTCAGCAAATTTCCATCAGCAGACTTAAAAAAGGACAGAGCATGGAAAAATATTAACATCAAGGAAGAATTACTAAGTATTTTGAAAAAAGACTGTGGGAAAATTACCTGATCTACTTATGTGGGATGAACTATATTGGAGTAGGGGTTGATTCTAGTCCATTCAGAAGTGCTGAAGTCATGAAAGAAACCTAAACTGAAAGTAGGCACTACCAGATGTGCATATTTAATTATATCCATCATTCTACTGAATTTGTAGACATGTAAGACTTATTTTTAAACTTACAAAAAAATGAGCAAATGAAAAGGTATTAGAAAACTGGACGAGGGAGGATGCAGTTCCCCATCAACAATGGCAGTGGTTAAGATCAGTAAACAAAGCCCCCTGGACCCCACCCCACCATACTAACTTATTGATGGAATGGGATGATGATGATGGTGGATCTCTGTAGAAAGGGCAGCATCCCAGCAGCATTGTGAATGACGTGGCTTAAGCTCCAAGGGAAAGACACAAGCAGAAGCAGCAGCAGAAAGGATTCCCAACTCCCAGGACAGTGTCAATCAGCAATCTTCGTGGCACACTTGCACTGAACACAGTTAGAAGAGTCAGCAGCAAAGGGGAGTGGAGGTGGGCAGGCAAGGTTCCAGATAGATTAAACAGATGACAGACTACAGATCCATTTCTAAGCCTTCCAACAAAAGGCTTGCTCTATAGTTGTCTGACCAGTCTCTCAGCATTCTTGACAGTGAGTCTAACTGCAAAAGGCAAACCTAAGTCAGCAGCATGATTCACATACTGTACATCTTAATTGTACAGCTTCAGTGTTGTGAAGTAGCAGTTTTTAAATGTGACCTTGCTGGGTAAATTGCAGGCACATCTGCTACCGGTCAGTATTGACCATTAGGAGCTTCAGGAAGGCTCTCTTTCTCTCCTTCTGTCTCACAGCAGAAACTGGAACCATCTACCATCAGATCAGAGCCATGGATTTTTGTGGTAAATTGGGCCACTCCAACAAATTTTCAAAAATCCCATCTAACACTCTGACTCTGGTCCTTACTTTATTTCTCTTTAACTTTCCACCCCCCCCTCCCTTTATTCCCCCTCCCCCCTTCATGCTTATTAGTATGTTACATGGAGATGTTCCTTCTCAACTTCCTGTCCACTGCTCACATATTCTTTTTTTTTCCTGGCTGTACTATACTGACCTCCCTCATCCCTAACTTCACTGCCGACTCTTCCAGCTATTCAGGCTCTACTTTTACTACTTTGCCTATGGAGCTAAGAACTCTTGTCTTGTAAATTTGCTATAATCTTAGAACTCTTGCATTGACTATCCCCCGGATTCTGCAAGCCTTGCACGGCGTGTAGGATTAGTGCAGGAACTCCAGCAGGCAATATGTCTGCCGTGCGATCCAGGAATAACCTGTAGGGGCGTGCACAAGCACTCCTGCGCTAGTCCTGCACGAACTCAGCCCCTGTATGCAAATTACCCCATTTGCAGAAGAAATCCATGCAAATGAGGTGAATTTATGATCCAGGAAGCTGGAAACCGGCCATGCAGGACTAGTGTAATCTGCAAAAATGTACTCCGCCAGTAACAGAGTACATTTCTTCAAATTCCAAAATGGAGCCATGACAGCTCCAAATAAAGGGTGCATATCCTTTAGGAACCATGCCAATGGCCAAGTATAAGGCCATTGGCATTGAAAACAGTTGAAAAAAAAATAAACTTTTATTTTTTTTAAGCCGATCTCGGCTGTTTAAGTGTTGGGCAGTGGCGTGCAAATGGGATCGGGGGAAAATAAAAAAAAATAAACATAAAATAAGCATTCTAAATAAAATCAGTATTCTGCAATTATAGTCAATGGCAGGCAGAAGACAACATGGCCAGTGAATAGTGGTTGCTAAGGGGGGAGGCTCAGTGTGAGACATGTAGCTATGCATTAGCAGGCAATCCTATGCAAATGAGGGGAATAATAATGAATCCCAGATTTCCCCTGCATGCTAGTCAGCTCCCAACAGTGTAAGAGTAGGAATAGCTTGATGCAAGCCTAGGAGTTAGCTGACATCATAGGGGGTGTTTCAGGCATACTGTAAGTGGATTGGAGCCCTGTGGCTCGGGTTTGCCCTTAGCTTAGCAGAGCTAAGCAAGGGGGTGTGTCTGAGGCTGCCTAGCACTCGTTACATTGCCTAAGCGGGTGTGCGTGCTGCACACCGGGTTTTAAAGAAAAAAAAGCAGTAAACCAGGAAATGGCAGCCCTGTGCACAGTTGAGCACTGTATTTGTGCGGCGCACCCCCGGGCTTAAACAGGAGGGCAATGGGAAGGGAAAACAGCAGTAGTAAGGTAATCTAGGATAACTAGTATAGCTGGCAGGTGAAATGTATCAGAATCAGTCAATTACACAGGCAGCAGACCAGCCCAGCCCAGAACACTACTATAAACTATGCAAACACCTTCCCCTCTGTTTTTTCCCATACTCTACACCACCGGTGTATACAAGCGGGGAAATTGTAACAAACAAAACAACAAGATGATAGGGCTGCAATAGCTATCATGCAACAACATATGGAAGAGGCTGAGGGTGGTGAGAATGTGAATGCTGTCAACCAACTCACAGTGAGGAGATGGAGAAGAGTGATCAGACCCAGGGTAACCTACCAGGGGCTACATGAGCTGGAGATAGTGGAGCGTTATAGGGTGGACAGGGACCTCCTACAGCAAATTGTTGAGCTGTGCCAGCCACGCCTGACACACCGAACGGACAGAGGGGAACCCATCCCATTGGATACCAAGGTATGTGTAGGCCTAAGTATACTAGCCACAGGTACCTACCAAAGCTCAATTGGGGATATCATGGGAATTTCACAGGCATCAGCATCCAGAGTATTCCTCCAGTTCCTGGATGCCATGTCAGCACATGTCAGTGAGCATGTATATTTCCTCAACACCCGTGAGGTGTTGGCCAGCAATATGCATCTCTTCCACCAAATAGCAGAATACCCTGAGGTAGTGGGTGCTATAGACTGCAAGCACATATGCATCAAAGCACCACCTGGTGATCAGGGTAGGGTCTACATCAACCGCAAGGGCCTCCCCTCCATCAACTGCCAGGTTGTGTGCAATACCCAGGACATTATAATGAATGTGTGTGCTGGCTGCCCTGGAAGCTATCATGATTCCCACATCTGACATCTGATGCAGCTGTACCAGAAATTTGCCAATGGGGACATCCCTTACAGTCACCTAGTGGAGGATGCTGGTTACATACTGGAGCCATGGCTGATGACACCCATCAGAAATAAACACACACCTGAACAAGAACGCCATAATGAGGCACACACACAGACTTATAATAGAGCATGTGTTTGGAATGCTCAAGTCACGGTTCCGGTGCCTGGACACATCCGGTGGAGCCTTGCAGTACTCACCAGCTACATGTACTCAAATTGTTATGGTATGTGCCATGCTACACAATATGATCCTGTGGAAACAGCAGCAGGAAGAGCATGGGGCAGGGCCACACAGCCCCCCACCAATGTCAAGACCTGCACAGGCACAGAGTGACTCAGAAGAGGAACAACCTGAGCCTGCCCTAGTAGGCAGATGGAGGCATGCCCAGTATGACCTGGCCTTGGCAAAGAGGCAACGCATAGCACATACATTGACACAGTAGGGACCCAGGGAATGACACCTCTCTCTGACTCCCACATACAGTAAAAGGGATGCTAAACATGACACTACCTGTGCTCAACCATGTATAGGGAGTGTACTATGTGCACCCAACATAGACAGTCCTCCAGCCCCATCCTCAATACGGGCACACCCACAAGGTAATTCAATCAACCTACCAATTGCCGAATGGAGTAGAATGTGTCGTAACCTGTATCTATGGTATGGATTTGAGCATGCAAGGGAATGGAGTGGCTGAATGGTATGCCAGCAGATAGTAGACACCCATAGTGGCACCATGACATCTGTAACAAGTACTGGAGTCACCATAGTAGCCAGTACTACACAGGATGACAAAACCCACTGTAGGAAATGTGCTGGGTGACATGTGTGTCTATATGACTCACACATGCCAGTCAGGGAGGTTCACATACTCAACAACAGTCTCATCCAGCAGGACAGGTGTAGACAAACACAAACAAAGGCTGTGCTATGGCCTCAGAATGATCCCTATGGGTAACCTCCCCCCTAGGCCTAAACAGACAGATTACAGCTGGTCAGGCAGTGGGATTTTAGTTCTGAAGAGTAGGAAGTCAGACACTAATATGTAGATCAACCAAAGCTAAGACCTGTAGTACACTGATATGCCTCTAGTCAGCATGATAGGTTAGAATACAGAATGAAATGGAGTACCTGACATGCCAACAAATGTGTACAAGTGCCAGGTGTGCCCCCCCCATCCTGTGTAGAAATGTAGTAACAGTCAAGTGTGCTCCCCCAATCCTGTGTAGAAATGTAGAAGCAGTCAGGTGTGCCCCCCCCCAATCCTGTGTAGAAATGTGAAAACAGTCAGGTGTGTTCCCCACAACCCTATGTAGAAATGTAGTAACAGTCAGGTGTGCCCCCCACTCCCATGTAGACATGTAGAAACAGTCAGGTGTGCCTCTATCCCCGATCCAGCATAGAAATGTAGTAACAGTCAGGTGTGCCCCCCCCCCCACTCCTATGTAGACATGTAGAAACAGTCAGATGTGCCCCTTCCCCCAGTCCAGCATAGAAATGTAGTAACAGTCAGGTATGTCCCCCCAATCCTGTGTAGAAATGTAGTAACATGTATGAGTAGGTATAATACCAGTGGAGCACAAATGTCCAGAGGTGGCCAAGGTAGCAGGATAGGTTGTAGCATTTGCACAATTTGCAGGTCTGTGTATGTTAGATTGGTGTGCATTTCATATTGTGTGAAAGTGATCAGTATGTATGCATGTTGAGGTAAGACCTGGTGGCCATTGCCCACTACTGCTGATGACAGGGACAAGCCCTCACAACCGCAGTGCCAAAGAATATCCCACCAGTATGACACATGCTAGCAGTAAGCCATTGTAAATGTATGGTGGTAATATGTGTCACCATCTGAAAGACTGACATGGCATGGCTGTTGGGCTAGATATACAAGCAGTACACAGGGGAAAGTACCCCAGACATACAGTATATATTGTGTCACTGTGAAATGGAGACACCTTTGGAATTGTACATACATGTATGCATCAGATTAACTGGTCCTGTAGTAGGGTATACCGGTGATGTCTGCCTGAACACTTGAAGATCACAAAGGAGGTAGAACTGATGTGTTGGGAAACAGGTGATGTACCTGCACATGCCAGCATAACTGGAATGCCCCAGGCATATCTGTGTGTCAGATGCAAGTAGTGTTCATAGCACATATGCACCCAGCTCATGCAAACACCACCCACAGGTACCTCTCTGGTCATATCCCTGCTGTGGGGAATGGTTACAATATGATCCCACCTGTATATGGCAATAGCGGAAGAATGCAGGATGCAGTACAGGTGTCCCATGCAGGTGTGTCCCTAGCTGTAGGTAGCACCCTGCCAGCATCCACACCACCCGATGAAGACTGATAGAAGGTATGGCATGAACACCTATCACACCTACCCTGTCACACCAGGGGAATATACTGTATGGTGGTCTGAGACTGTAGGACTGACAGAATGCAACAGCCTGCCACATCTGGCCCGCAGCAACACCTAATGGCCCACAGGCCTCTGCCAAAGACCTGTGTCTCACATGTACTGCCAATGCATGTTATGTCATGGACACCCAAATAACAACATAACACACTCCACATAAGCCATATGCAAGACCATGTGGACAAACCACAGTAACATGTCCACCATGTCCCACTGCATGAACTGTGGACCAACACTAACACACACCTGTGATGGGGTGATACCCTTAGGGAAAGTATCAGAGAATGTATGCATAATGTATGGAAGAGATTAGAATAACAGAGGGGGAGGTGGGAGCATGGGCAGCATGGAATCTGCAGGGTCTGACACCAAGCTGTGTGCACACACTATCCCTGGCTGCAAACACATAAATGGGTGGCTACACACCTGCCCATACACCACATAGGGGTAATGTCCTGACCCATGGCCCCTGCCTACGGGTAACCTGTGCGAATCTGTATGACTGTGAGGCATTGCCACAGCAAGATAAGGTCATACTGTCATGTTGATGAGTGTACAAGTATGGGATCCTCTGCCAGCACTGTACCAAGGTGCTGAACCAGATACACACACCCAGCAGCAAGTGTCTGCAGCTCCCCCTCCAGAATGGCATAACTTACCATGAATACGTAGGTGGCTCCCCACAATACCGAACATAGCTGCAGTCATTCTTGTCCCCAAGACATCACTATGAGCAAGAATGTCCATCTGATAGTACATGAGGACAGAAAACATCACAGTGTATAACAATACACATACCTGAATATCTCTGCTAACAGCAGTACCATGCAGCTGAAGCAGCACAGACACAATCACCTACAGTACACACTATCCCCTGCACAGTTTGTCCCCATATTGCCAGATGATTGAGTGATACCCTGCAGAAAGAGTTTGCTACCTGTAGGTGTACAACACAATGGTTTGCACTAGAGTACAAACTATATGGAAGCGATCCACACATTCAATACAGAAGGCCATACTGGGCATGCTCACACACTTAAAAAAATGAAGCCCATGTCTGCAAACAACAGTGGACCATACATATCTGGCATTTGCAGATGTTAGTGCATACACTCCTCAGTATGCACCAGTCATGCCTTGCACACACAGTGGATAGGAATACAGACACATATCCAAGGACAACACACTATAATAAGCCAAAAGTAGATGCACATATATGTGTGGAAGAGAGTGACTGTGACAAGGAGCCATCCATTATGAGGCCTGTCTCACCCAGCACATAGCCAAATAGCTACAATCACATGATCACTCACTGTAGACAATAGCCACCAGTATTCGTCAGCATTACAGACTATGTGGTGTAAGTGCTAGCTGTGCAACATGACTGTACAAGGAAGTAGTCATCTAGCAGCTGTATACACCTACCTGTGGAATATAACCCTGCATGTGCCTACATGTGGTGTATCAACCTCTAGATGAATGGGTTATGGCCCACGCACACACACACTGCCCTCCCCATAGCCCTACTATGACAAGCCTGCAGAGGTCATCCACTTTGAAATAACCCTTGGGAAACGTGTAGCCCAGTAATCACTGTGGTGCATCCCATAACTGTGTACTGCTGTAGTGTGATAAACTAGTTAGGTAAGAGTTCTAACCCCAGACATGGCAACTGTGTGTGTATCTCTGTCTGTTTAGACAGCAATGCTTTTTAGGCTAGTCACACTCACTACAATTCAAATGCCCTACTTTGGCAAGGCTGCTGATGTCATATACTGTGAAATACACCTTTCAGAAAGCTGTAGCCCAGTAATCTCTGTGGCACGTCCTATAACTGCATACTACTGTAGTGTAATAAACTAGTTTGGTAGGAGTTCTAATCCCAGACGTGGCAAGTGTGTGTGTGTGTGTGTGTGTGTGTGTGTGTGTGTGTGTGTGTGTGTGTGTGTGTGTGTGTGTGTCGCTGTGTAGAGAGCAATGGTTTTTAGGCTAGTGACACTCAATACAATTCAAATGCCCTACTTTGGCAAGGCTGTTGATGTTGTACACTGTGAAATACACCTTTCAGAAAGCTGTTGCCCAGTAGTCTCTGTAGCATGTCCTATAACTGG
>NC_056734.1:668310481-668312981 GCF_019279795.1 Protopterus annectens
CAGGTGACTGGATGGTGAATACAATACCCATCTGTGTGGGCAAATCCAAACACTACACCCCTGAGCCACAATGCAGACCATTGTCATGTGGCTTGATGCCAAGATATACCCATCACCTAGCCTTATATAGCCATCTTGCACAGTCAACCACTACACACCCATGAAGCAATGCACCCATACATGTCAGTACAGGCACCCTGTGTCTGTGTGTGTGTTGTATGATGCGTATGACCACATTCACACTCACAACAACCCCCATTGGCATACTGAAGCATGCTGTTTGATGTCAGACACCTCCACATACCCTTTTGCCCATATAACCTCCATATGACCCCTGTGGTAATTGTGATACCTGCACAGTACTGTGTTGTGGCAATCTCACTAGTTGTATTGCTGGGCCTGCCAAGTGTGTCAATGTGTGTGCGTCCCTGTGAGAGTGTGGCTGTGTTGACACCGACACCTGTTCATGAGGACAGGCATGTGTACTACACCTACCGTGTAACTACCATATCTCTGTTGCAGATGTCAATCACCATCACATATACGTTTTGAGGGCTACTCAATGTGTAACCTATGTGGTGCATCCAATAACTGCACAGACTTGTGATAGTACTACATAGTCATCGGGATTTGATACCGTGTACTGGTAGGTATGTGATACAAACTTGCTTAAGTTTTACTCTCCCACCCCTCCCTGACTTTTTTTTTTTGCCTCTGTCTGCCTCTCTCACTCCCTCTCTGGTGGATGTGGAGACTTACACCTGCTTTGCTTAGGCAGCAGCATGTGTATTTTAAGTGATGCTCATGATCAGCTGATGGCCTCTGCACAAATTGCAGCCCTCCTCTAGCTGATTGCATGTGGAACAGCTGTGGCATAGCCAATTGAATGGAAACACACTCCAATATCTAGGAACATCATGTTGGTGTTGGGCCTTTTCATTCACTGTGAGCAGGAACTTGAGCTGTTGTTTGGCAACAGCATCTCAGATTGATTGAGGATTTACCTCTAACAACATACACTGTGGAAACAGGCCAACACACAGGAGGGGGATGTGCCTGACCTGACTACAGACTGTAAGTGCTGCTATACTGCATTTGGAGTAATGTTGGTTTACAGGGTGTGTGTGGATATGGCTGTCCTACATGTTTTAATACCTGCCATGTCAGTGCTATGTTTATGAGGAAACCCCCATCTGTAGGGTCATCTGCAGACTGGGCAGTGTGTGGTGCCTTTTGTTTCATGAGTTACCCACAGAGCACCTATTTGTGAACTGCAGAAGGTAGTGTGAGGATTGCAGTCTGTAGATGGTGACAGCCGTGAGAGTTACTGACTTCATATCCCTCGTAGGACCTATATTGCAACAAACCCTGTTACAACAGTAAATGTATGAGGTTATCACAGCAACATGTCAATATTGGCCCTGTGTATGTGCCTCCAGCCACAACTCTGTCAACCTTTGTACATATGTCATGCAGTAAGAGGTGCATGTGTGCTGTACACCATAATTAGTGACATCATATATGATAACAAGCCAGTGAGATATCAGACTGCTACATATGTTATGTATAGTAGGGGTTATATTTGATGACATAACCTGGCCATTCTGTGGTTGTGTGTACAGTACTGAGGTCTGTGTACTTATGGTGATTGTCAAAAGTGTGTGTATTGTTAATATGTACATTGGCCTGTGTACAGACTATGGTAGATGTCATTGTTCTTGGTCCTGTTCTATCTGATGTTACATATTGCTCCACTGTATGTTACCCTATCAGCTTACATGTTTGTAGGGCCATACACACACATTTCCCATACCACAGACAGGCATTGGCCACACTGTGTAGCAGTCCAGTATATGTAGGGTTAGTGTGTGAGTGGCACATATGAGGATGGTGTTGAACAGATAGTCCATATACTGTAACATTACACTAGCTTATCATATGTGGCTGTGTTCACAATGGTTGTGGTTATGCACTTTCACACAGGTGTATGTTACTTTGTGCTGTGACATGCCTGTAGAGCCTGCTATATATGCAGGTAAATGTGCATTCCCTCATAGGAAATATAGGCCATTGTTGAGCCAGTCTGCCTGTAGCCTGCATAGTAAGTGCTTTGTTACATGCTTAGCAGCTTAGTGTACTTACCCAGTGAAGTGTCATGCCCAGATACTTGCCAGATGTACTGCTGCTTGGACACCATGACAGTCATGTATGTCAGACAGAGCATTGGGATGCTGTACAGATGTATTTCAAATTCTAGTGGGTAGTATGTGGACATGGCACCTCTGTACCAGTGGTTGTTATGTGTCAGGACAGACAGGGGTGTGTGAATGCATAACCTATGGGGGCAAATATATACCAGTAGTTACATGTTATACCCATCTATATGGCTGTTAACATCCACATTGTCAGGCTTGGTCCACATGTCTTGCACTAAGGGGTTATGTGTATACCTCTGGACTGTCCAGAGTGTGTCAGAATGTCCACATATATTGGCCAATAT